>NC_140977.1:35298231-35310731 GCF_056783735.1 Eptatretus burgeri | reverse complement strand
ACGGAAAATAAATAATTAAAGGTGGTGTGTGGATCGTGGAATAGTTTACGGGAAATAAATAGATAATTGGTGGTAGTGTGTGAGTTGTGAAATAATTTTCGGTTAATAATTAAAGGTGGTGTGTGGGTCATGGAATCTTTTACGTTAAATAAATAAATAAGGTGGTGTGTGGGTGGGGAATCGCTTTCGTGAATAAATAAGGTGGTGAGTGGGTGGGGAATCGTTTTCGATAAATAAATAATTAAAGGTGGTGTGTGGGTCGTGGAATAGTTTATGGTAAATAAAAAAATAAGGTGGTGTGTTGGTCGTGGAATCGTTTAAGGTAAATAAATAAATAATTGGAGGCGGTGTGTGGGTCGTGGAATCGTTTTCGGTGACTAAATAAATAATTAATGGTGGTGTGTGGGTCATGGAATCGTTTATGGTAAATAAATAAATAATTGGAGGTAGTGTGTGGGTGGGGAATCGTTTTCGGTAAATTAATAAATAATAAAAGGCGGTGTGTGGGTCATGGAATCGTTTACGGTAAATAAATAATTGGAGGTAGTGTGTGGATCGTGGAATCGTTTTCGGTAAATAAATAAATAATTGGAGGTGGTGTGGGTGGGGAATCGTTTACGGAAGATAAATAAATAATTGGAGGTGGTGTGTCGGGAGGAGAATCCGAAATGGTAAATGAATAAAAAATTAAAATAAACCAATGTCACCCGCAGGGTGACCCGTATCTTGCCAAAAGATGACCATGTGTGACTTCTTTAAGGTCACACTGAGGTGAACAGAGCTGCTATCCGCCAGGATCTGCCTACGAGAGATTCCGATGAGAATCGTTCTACAGAGTAACCATGAAACATATGCTTTTTCCTCATAACGTCACCAAATGATGTCATAATGTCTCAAGCTTGACATATCTAGAAAGCACTCATCGAGGTGTTCAATTTGAAGTACTACACGATATTGTTCCTAAAACTTGAAAATTTGACCGTGGGGTCAAATATGTTTGACCTTAGGCGCTAACCATGAAGGTCAAGGTCAATCGCCACCAAAAATTAATCAGCTGAGCGCCAGACCATGAACTATATTCTCATGAAGTTTGAAGACGATCCGATCAAAATTACTCAAAAAATAAGGGTTTCGTCGACTCCCCTGATTTGCGACAAAGTGACCTTGACCTTTGACCTTGACCTTCAAAATTTTGTGCACTGAAAGGGACCTCTATAGGCCTCTGATATGCGAAGTTACAAAAAATTCCAATGATAACTGTGCTCTGCAGAATTTTTTATACGTGATTACAGACAAACAAACAAACAAAAAAAAAACATACAAGCTGACTAACATATCTTGCAAAAACTTCGTTTTGGCGAGATAATAATTGGAGGTGGTGTGTAGGTAGTGGAATCATTTTCGGTAAATAAATAAATTATCGATTTGCTGGTTTGTGCTGTGGAGCCTCGCGTTGCAGACAGACACACACACACACACACACACACACACACACACACACACACACACACACACACACACACACACACACACACACACGGAAAACCAGATAAACTTCTCTCAATGCTCTTGTTTGACCACACCTCCTGAGCCACACAATATTTTTCATAAGCCACGCCCACTTTCCTACGCCACTCCCACTTTCCATCAACCACGTCCACTTTCCCGAAGCTCCGCCCACTTTCCTTAGCCCCTCATAAAAATTACGGTGAATAGACACTCGATTTTTGAAGGACTACCATTTGAAAAATAAAACCTCAATCAAAAATCGGCTCGAGTAAAATTTTATAAATATCTCGAAGTGTTTAATTCCGAAGTCTCGCTTCTCCACATTCAAAACAGAAGGACAAGTGTTGAAAATACTATACGTGGTTTTTCGGCCGCTGCGCAGCAACGGGTGGTTGCTAGGTAACGAAATTCAAACGCGCACATTGCCAGACCATATGGCACCTGATGGCAAAGTTTCATCGAAATCGGTTCGCTGCTTCGTGCTGTGGAGCCTCGCGTTGCAGACACACATACACACAGACAGACAGACGGAAAACCCGACAATAAGGGATATCTCGCATGTATAGCGAATCCAATATTTTCAATAATCATTAGAATAGTAGTATCATATGGCAATGCTCAAACAGTACAGCAGGTAGGCAAGCAACAAGGCTGTGAAGACCAATGAAAATTTGGTCCATCGGACCAACGGGCCCACTAGTTACTCAAAAAAGCCCACCTTGAGTCCTGTTTGAAGTATGCAAAAGAACACTGGAGATTCTGAAGCCTTGAGGCAAAAAGTTTTGTGGTCTGACGAAACGAAGATGGAACTTTTTGGCCTAAATGCAAAACGTTACATTTGGCATCATCATGTTATGGGGATGTTTCTTGTTGTATACTGAACAAATGCCTTCACGTCCATATTTCAGTAAAGCAGCAGGCCCGAGTGAAGAACAGACACCATGGAACGATGCCATAGCAGGACCCGTTTATTGTAGGCAGGTGCAGCTTCCCTGCTACGTCATGACGTCATTCAACATAACACTGCAGTTCTCCCTTCTATAAATGCAATTGCAATTCCGATGTAGCATTTGTATAACACCATGAACTCCAAACCCTTGAATAAAACATCGAATCCATTCATCTCTTCAGTTATAGTTTTCTCAACAGTTGTTACAATTTGCATACAAAATAAACATTTCCTTATGCAACTTCGTTCCTTTACAAGCAATCAACTGAAGATAACCTCCACAATGTTTCCGAATGTTGGAACGAGAATGAACACAAAATGTACTCAAACCATCAGCATTTTCTTTACTCACAAAAACTCCCTAACTCACTGTTGTATAATTCGAGTTGAAGAACTACAGCTTTAACCTGGATGGAGGTTTAGACACTCGAGTGGACCTACTGACAGGTGTTGGTGTTATGGTTACCTCCTTACTGCCTACCGGTGATGGTGAAACTACTGGTTTCTCATTAACAAAGGTTTTTATCCCCTGATTCTGGTATTGGATTTAGCAACTCCTCTGGAGGTTCTAAACGAACAGGATGTCTAATAAATGGGACGTCTCGTCTTTGTTCTATCTCAGGTAAGTAATCTCTCTGGCGTAGTGGTTCGCAACTGGTGGTCCATGGTCACTTTTTTGGTGGTCCACAGAAACATTGTCCAAAGTCACTCGGTGTGAGCAGGCGCCGCCATCCGGCTGTTTTAAGCCGAGTTCACAAGCATGCGGCGTGTTATCCAAAGTGTTGCCAGTAACTTCTGTCTGAGAGGGTTGCGTTGCATACCATAATTCCACATTGTGTTATTGTTTCAAAGTCTTGGGGAATAACTCAATGAAGCTGGCTCAGCTGAAAAATCCATCTTGAAAAGTTGATTGTTTTCAAAGTTGATCACCCCAAATTGTTGCAAAAGGATGATTATTTTGAGCAGAAGTTATCAGTTCTGAAGCGGCAGCGCCTTGATTCAACAGGCACATTCTACGAAAAGACAAGCAATGCAGGTCGCACTTCCTACATTGTTGCATACAAAGTTTCACAGGCCAAGAAGCATCCATCATACCATTGTTGAGCAACTTGTGCTCCCCTGTGCTAAAGAGATGGTGTGGCTTGTTTTTGGCGAGGAATCAGCAAGGAAGCTGAATGATATATCTGTCTCTTATGACACAGTATTGAGATGTACAAGTGAGATATCACAGAACATCAGTGAACAGGTTGTGGATGAAATAAAGAAGTCTCCATTGTTTGCCATACAATTGGATGAATCGACTGACGTCGCATTGTGCTCTTAGCTATTGGTGTTAGCATGATACATGGTTGAGGGAGATTTCAAAGAGAAGTTTATTTTTTGTAAGACTTGATACCACAGCAAAGGCTCAGGATGTTATGGAAATTGTTTACAATTTATTTGGAGTATATGGTCTGGATTGGGTTAATCTTGTGGTGTCACCACTGATGGTGCATCTGCCGTGCTGCGCTCATGATCGGGCTTCCAAACATTGGTAAAACCACGCTCCAATGGTCACCGTTCATTACTTCATTCATAAGGAAGCTTTGGTGTCAAAAACATTGCCTGATCAACTGAACGCCTTTTTCAAAGGGTTGGTGAAGGTGGTGAATTTCATCAAATCATCGGCTGAACACTAGGCTGTTCAAAAGATTTTGCCTGGACATGGGTTCCGACTTTCATGTGTTGCTATTCTCCACTTCTGTATGATGGTTATCAACAAGGAATGTACTCAACAGAGTTTTTCAATTGAGAGAGGAGTTGGATTTATTTGTCCAGGCTCAAGGGAAAGAGAATTCCAAAATGTTCAGACGCAGTCAAATTTAGAACTTGTGTCTCTTGTCTATTCTTCTAATCTCTGCAAGGGAAAGATCAAATCTGTTCTCTCACCAAAGCATCATCAAGGTTTTTCTTGACAAATTGGAGTTCTAGATCATAAGCGTTGAAGGCAATAATTTGGTTCAATTTCCAAATGTGCATGCCATGCTCAGGTAAAAGGAAGCCATTCGGACACAAATTCTCAATCATTTACAGAAGCTACGGGACGAATTCCAACGATACTTTCCGCAGGTGGACAGGACAAGGGATGGGTTATCTTTCATCAGGAATCCATTCACAACAGATGTTAAGTGTTCCAGAGGATCTTTTGGAGGAATTCTTAGATCTGAAAAATGATTTTGTGGCTCAAGACGTGTACCAGCAGTCGACCATGGTGAAATTTTGGGTCAGTATGAATGGGAGTTACTCAAATCTGTCAGATTAATTTTGCCATTTGCATCAACTTCTATGTGTGAGACTGGATTTTCATGTTTGTTGCATATTAAGTCCAAACAGAGGAATTGGCTTGCAGTGGAAAGTGATATTCATTGTGCATGATCAAGTACCACTCCAAACATTGAAAAGCTTGTCAGTGAGAAGAGAATCCAAAAACCTGTAAGAAAGAAATACATTTCAAACCAAAATGTTTGTTTTCTACTCTTTATTTTATTTTGTTTTACTTTTAATCATGTTTCAAAGAGGAGGTGGTCACGAAAAAATTTTGATTGGCCTGGTGGATTGAAACGAGTTGAGAACCACTGCTCTAGCGGCTTTAGTGTTTGCTCTCGAGAGTCATCTGTAATCAAATGATCTGCGTGTACATATCAGTGGTTATTTTCCGGTATCCTGACTGGGTACATATTGGAACGCTCGGGTGGAATCGGTCATGTTGAAATTTTGAAGCTATCTGCTTCTTTTCGACTTTTCGTTGTAGACACGGTTTCCCTTAAGAAAGTCGAGTTTTTGGAGTGCGTTTTAGGAACAGTTCTGCAGGTGTTATCCCAGTTGTAGTGTGTGGTGTGTTCATATAATTCAGTACTTTTGCTGCCCTGTGTTGTAATGACAATGAATTATCTGATTTCTTGAACGTCTATATGGCTAATCCATTTGAAGAGGGGTGGTATGGAGGGCATAAGGTATGTTTAATGCCATTGGATTTCAAAAATGTAACAAATTCGTCTGCAATAAATTGCGGTCCATTATCTGAGACTAACTGTGTGGCCAACCTGTATCTTGCAAATAAGGACCGTAGGACCATAATCAAACCAACATAGGGAAGACTGGACATAGGGAAGACTTCTAACCATTTTGAGTAGATGTCTACAACTACCAGGAAATTTTGACCTCTGCATTGTCCAGATGACTTCTCTGTCACGGTTCTGTAGCCCAAGGCCATAATAAAAGAGGAACAACTTTCGGTGCCAATTGAGCGTGCATGCATTTTCTGCATGATATGACACTTTCTTCCATGTCCCCGTCTAGCCCTGGCCACCATAAGAACAACTTCGCCAAGGCTTTCATGCGACAGACTCTTTGGTGATTTTTGTGGAATTTACCGAGCATACGTATTTGTAACTATAGGAACTAGGACCCGTCGTCCCCACAATAAATATCCATCATTGACCGACAGCTCGTCTCAACGCGTGAAGTACGGTTGTAACTTTTTATCCGTTCAATTACACGTATGATATTCGATGTCATAGGTGTACCCACTTAACAATGCCTACTGTTGTAATCTCGCTGCCGCTAATGGACGTACCCCTACCTTTGGATGGAAAATCCGGGTCAATGGCTTGTGATCCGAGACCAATTTGAACTTTTGGCCATACAAATACAAATGAAACTTCTTCATTCCAGTTTGCAACCAAAAATGCGTCACATCTCTCCATATAGTCGTCGAACAACTCAACTTTTTCGTCGAAAGGCCCAATATTCCCGAACACCACCATGTCTTGAATATGCCTTCCCATGTCCGATCACCTAATAGTGGAGCAGCAGGGGCCACCAAAAGAGGGAGATACCCACACCAGCAGTACCACATTTTCTAATGTTGGTATTATTGACCACCCTGTACATGAAAAGCAATGATGCCAGTCTGGGAAATGGTGGCATTCTGAGAAATAGGTCAATTAAGGTCGTTGACCCCTGAATTTGGCAATATTTACAAAAACGGCTAGAGTTTTTATAATTTTCATGTTACAATGCCTTGATATACATCAAACTGATCCTAAGACAATAGGCTATAACATGCAATAGCAAAAAAGAACATGTGGCTGAAAATAGTAAGTACAGAACCAATTTTATTACAAATTTTGCCCCAAAAATTCAAATTTTCATATTTTTTTATATACTTTTAGCATCACTCATCACATGCATAATATAAAAGTATCAAATATTAAGCATTAAAAAGTTTCTTTCGAGTCTGCTGCAATTAATCATATATAATACATTGTATTATCTTAAGTGTAAATCACATTTTCATCACATTTTGTCCAAGATGCCTGAAAATACCTGAAAATGGTATTATTCAGTACTCATGGCATATGACCATTAACTTGATTAATTTCATATTTATGAAGAGAAAAATTTGTTTCAAATATTATATTGTCACAAGGAATTATATTTGTTGATGAGTATATCAACAACACACAAGGATGGATCCAGGATTTGTGTAAATGGGGGGTACAAATTCTTATATACTATAAAAAAATTTTAAATGGTAATCTTTCAATGTACTTTGTTGAAAATAAATTTCAAAGAACTAGAGGGGGAGCACTCGGTAGAGTGCAAAACCTTCGCCGCCAATACTGCTCGGTCACTCAAGTGAACCTGATGTCCTATTCATTCAATTTGACGTCAACAGTGCTCACAGAGTTATAGTTTTCAACTTTCCCTTTTAACTTTTTCATTCAATTCATTCGTCATAATGAGATTCCTTGAGACAGGAATTGATTTTACGTGGGTATATCCACTTGAAGTTCCAAAATCAGCCGCAATTATAATTTTGGCATGTTTTTTGTTGGAAATCACTTATAACATGTAGAAATGCAAAAAAATAAAAAATAAAAAAAAACGAAATTTTTTTGAAAAAAAAGTTGCAAAATTTTCTGTTTTTTTTCTCTAACATTTTTTTTTTGGGGGGAGGGGGGTGGAAATCACTTAAAACATGTAGAAATGCAAAAACAAAAATTCAAATATTTATTCAAAATGGCCGCCATAGCGGCCATATTGGACTTTGGACCAAGTCCCGAATCTAATGGCATGATCCTTGGACCATACCTAATCCCCCCACCAAGTTTCGTCGAAATCCGTTGAGGAGTTTTTCCGTAATACTGTTCACAAACAAACAAACAAACAGAAAGGGGTGGAAACAGTAACCTCCATCCATCTTCGATGGCGGAGGTTAACTTGAGGGGGAGCACTCGGGAGAGTGTAAAACCTCCGCCGCCAATACTGCTGGGTCACTCAAGTGAAAATTTTTTTTCTCTAACAGATTTTTTTTTTTGGGGGGGGGGGGTTGGATATCACTTAAAAGATGTAGAAATGCAAAAAAAAAATTTTTCTCTAACAATTTTTTTTGGGGGGGATTGGAAATCACTTAAAACATGTTGAAATGCAATTTTTTTCTCTCTTTTTGGGGGGGTAACAATTTTTTTGGGGGGAGGTTGGAAATCACGTAAAACATGTAAAAATGCAAAAAAAAAGTTTTTTTTTCTCAAACAATTTATTTTTGGGGGGGCGTGTTGGAAATCACTTATAATATGTGGAAATGCAAAAAAAAAAAAAATTCTCTTTTTTTTGGGGGGGGGATAATTTTTGGGGCGGGGGGTTGGAAATCACTTAAAACATGTAGAAATGCAAAAAAATCTCTTTTTTGGGGAGGGTAACAATTTTTTTTTGGGGGGGGGGGGTTGGAAATCACTTAAAACATGTAGAAATGAAAAAAAAAATTTTTTTCTCTCGAACAATTTTTTTTTGGGGGGGGTCCAAGTCCAAAATTTAATGGTATGATCCTTGGCCCATACCTAACCCCCCCACCACCAAGTTTCGTCGAAATCCGTCGAGGAGATTTTCCGTAATACTGTTCACAAACAAACAAACAAACAAACAAACAAACAGAAAGGGGTGAAAACAGTAACCTCCATCCATCTTCGAAGATGGCAGAGGTTAAAAATATTGAGGACTATAATGGCTGTTTGTACAAACTCTCCACTTTTGGCATCAAATGCAATCCTTCTAACAAAATTATCAGTTACTAAGATAAATGCCAGGAAACTGTCAACATTATTGTTACATATTATGTTGATATCTAGTCTGCATCTGAGTCTGAATTATCACTGTAAAATGCAGAGAGAGTAAAGGGATTTGAACATGATTTGTCCCCTCCATCCACCAAGGCTTCACAGGTGCATGCTGCTGTGCATGGTTGGCCACTCTCCAAGCAAGAACACTCCACTGCACAGGTATTGGGTTGACAGTCACACAAAAGGTCATTTAACAACTCTGGAGCAGCTGGCGATTGACTCATCATTTGAGGCTGGAGACCAGTGCCACCTGGGCTGTGTTCGAAGCTATATGCTGTTGCATCAGGTAAGGTTGGAGAAGGGTAAGCAGCTTGTCTCCATATTAACAGCTGATGATTAGCAGAGCGAAGTAGATGCAGACTGAAAGCGTCTTCTGTTGGTGGTAGTTTCTTTCCCTGGATGTTCCTCTGTCCAGTCTTCTGACACCTCAAGGCATTCAATGACATGCAGTTTGTCTTGCCATACATGTAGCCAACAAACTTTGTGGCTGCCATTTCTATCTCCTTTGAAATGTTTTGCTCATCAGATCCTAGCAGACCAAGAGGCTGGAACTGGTCGGCTTTCTGCATCATTATCCTAAAGGCAGTGCGCTTTCCATGGTCGAAAAAAAGAGCTTACAGTATCACAACCAGTCACGCAGTAGACTGACAGAAGAATTGTCTGCTGTTCAATGATGGGTGATGTAAACTCACTGATCAGTCTCCTCACTGATGTACTGTGTGCAGCAAATTGTTGCTTTCTGTTCTGACTTGCAGTGATAGAGCGACCACTGACATAGTTGATGTAGCATGACTTTTGTCTGTGGTAACGAGCCTCAATGGCAACCAGATCACCATTGGTTACACCCTGAAGTCTGGTTATCATGTCATCATCTTGCTTAGCCTTTGCAGCTTGAAGAACTCGGGTGTACATGTTGGGATGCTCAGGGTCATCTTTCACAGATGACCTATCATGGACCAAGATAATCGGTGCTTTGAGCTGCAAGGATCACTACAGATGAAACAGCGAGATTTCCAGTCAAACTTCACAACTGATGCCTTGGATCTTGTAAAGCAGTTGGCACACCCACCACTTGCACCATCACCATCACCATTACCACTACTAGAATTACCACCATCATCCAAAACTACTTCAGAGTTATCAACTGTTTTAATAGCTCTTCTGATGTGATGTTGGCTTACATGTGTTTATCTGCATTGTCTGTGATACCTGAACACCACTGTTCCAGAAATTATATCAGATTAATGGGCCAAACGTTTCTGACGAACTGAGTCATTCCGTTGTATGCATGCTGAGAATAAGGACCGTAGTTTGTTAAGAACTGGAGTGACTGGCTGTTCCTTTGATGAAAAGGATTTTGTGCAGAAAAGACACTTATCAATGTCAATGGTATCTTCTCCCTTAGCTTTCTTGGCAATGGGAGCAGTGTCAAATTCTGCATCCATATTGCAATAATAGACTGTTCAGTGCTGTTGAAGTAATCTTGAGTACACTAAGACAAAATGTGGATCTGCCTGCAAGCGTAAAAAATATTGGTAACCAATAGTTTGGCAGAATAAGCATTTAATCCTCTGAATTGAAAATAATTCAATGTTAATTCATAAGTATTTTAGACCTAGGGATAAACCCTATTCGTAGGACTTTTTTTAGGGGGGTTATTTCTTTTAGGGGGGTTATTTTTCACAACACCATGTACCTTACATAAAATTTATGCAGTAATGACTTCCATTTTAGACACATTCTTATGACAATACTATTTAACCCCAGCTCAACAGCCCGTAGGCAAAACATTTAGTATACCACATGTTTTTCCATCAAAAAAATTGCTACATGGTAATATATCTTCACCACAAGTCTTCCTATTCTTCTTTCAGCTGCTCCTGTTAGGGGTCGCCACAGCGGATCATCCACATGATCCGCATAGTGATTTGGCACATGTTTTACGCCGGATGCCCTTCCTGACGCAACCCTGGTCGCCTCTTATGACACAGGGATATGGTACACCTATTTTAACCGGGGTATACACCGGCCCAGTATACTGGTACTCATTTCGCCGACCTCGGAAGGATGACAGGCTGAGTCAACCCCCTGGTGTATTAATTCAGTGGCCCAACGGGGCTTGAACTCAGGACCTTCTGGATCCCAATCCGCTGCCCTAACCACTGCGCCAACACCAGGATACGTCACATCTTTTTGATGATACGTCTTCATCACAAGACTATTCATAATTAAAAAAAATAGAAACAAATATTTTCATACTTACATTTTAACAGAGAAGAGGGTGCCACATAAAACATGCTGCAGTATGTGTAGTCTATCACATCTGTTCAAGTGTGACTGACCTAATTTGATATACATTGTAAACTCATGGCTGATTTTTTTTTATTTTTTTTTTGTATACCTTGGTCGAGGCTCGTATGAGTGCTAACACACAACTCACAGCAAGGAGGCATGAGACAAGAGGGGCGGGAGTGGAAGGGACAAAACAGTGGGGAACAGACACATTAGGTGAACTGTGGAAGGGAGAGGGATGGGGATGGGACGGGGAACATGGCGAAGAGAAGATGGACATTACAGGGACTTTCAGGAAGGAAAGCAGGGGAATTGAAGGAAGTGGGCTTGGGTGGATTATCGGGGGTAGAAAAGATCGAGGATTTGGATGGGGGAAGATAAGAGGTGGTGGTGAACAGCTGTTTTGAAAGACTGGAGGGAAGAATGGGAAAGAATAAAGTGAGGAAGTTTATTCCAAAGGCGGGAAAAAAGAGGAATGAAAGAGTGAAGATGAGCAGTGATTCGTGATTTTGGTAGTTTTACCAGAAGGGGGTTGTTGGCGGACCTTGAGTGCCCTGTGGAAATGTGGTGGGGACAAATCGCAGAGAGAGCAGGGGGGGCAAGGCTGGAGAGGAGTCGGTAGAAGACAGAAAGACCACCGACCAACCTGCGGTGATTGAGTGAGAGGCCCAAAGACTCAGCTTCATTGCGGGAGATGTCGATGATCTTAAATGCCCTGGTTTCGACAGCGTGAAGCCGAGAAAGGTGGGAGGCAGGAGCACCAGCCCAGAGGGGAGAGCAGTACTCCATCAGGCTACGGACAAAAGCTTTGTAAGTGGTCAGGAGCTCAAGAGGGCCGAGGAAGGACTTAGCACGACGGAGGATTCCCAGTCGGCGACTGGCTTTTGAGGCGAGGTTGGAAATGTGACTTTCCCAGGAAAGGTCATGGCAGATAGTGAGACCTAGAAGCTTGAAAGAAAAGACTTCTTCCAGAGGATTGTTGAGAAAGTGGATGGGGGGGGTTTGTAAACGGTCCTTTCGAAGAGACATAGTGAGAGTGTGAGATTTGTCTGGATTGAAAGACATGTTCCACGTGTTGGACCAGTTTGTGATTTTATCCAGATATGCAGTGAGCGAAGAAGCTGCTGCTTGCCGGTCTGAGGGATGACAGATGGTACGGCAGAGGGTGCTATTTGTAGCAGTGCCACATGTGGGGACCATCTCAGGAATGTGGGGGTCATCTCAGGATTATTGTGACATATGGGATCACCTTATATGATCCAATATTCTTTGTCAGGGGCATTATTTTAGGGTTGGTTCAGGGTTTAGGGGTGGCACTTTTTTAGTGCATATGTATTTAGTGATATTGAGGAAGGGGGAGGGGGTGTTAGTACATAGGTATTTGTAGCCCCCTCCCCCACCCTTCCAAAAATTCTGGATCTATCCTTGTGTTATTGATATACTCATCAACAATTATAATTCCTTACAACAATATATTATTTCAAAGACATTTCACATGAAATTAATGGTCATTTGCCATGAGTATTGAATAATACCATTTTCAGGTATTTTCAGACATCTTGGACAAAATGTGATGAAAATATGATTTA
>NC_140977.1:35285731-35295731 GCF_056783735.1 Eptatretus burgeri | reverse complement strand
GTATTGCAACATGAAAATTATATAAACTATTGCCGTTTTAGTAAATATTGCCAAATTCAGGGGTCAACGACCTTCATTGACCTATTTCTCAGAATGCCACCATTTCCCAGACTGGCATCATTGGTTTTCATGTACAGGGATAGTAGGTGGTCAATAATAACCACATTAGAAAATGTGGTACTGCTGGTGTGGGTATCTCACTAAATAAGCCTCTTTTCTGGCCCCTACTACTCCACTATTAGAGATCCCATCTTCGTCGCCAGTTTGTTATATGCTGAACAATCACCTTCATGTCCGTATTCCAGTAAAGGAGCAGGCCCGAGTGAAGGACACAGACATCGTGCAACGACGCCACAGCAGGACCCGATTACTGTGCACATGCACAGCCTCCCCGCTACATCATGACGTCATTCAACATAATACCACATTTCTCATCAGCAGAGACTGGGGCACTTGTCAGGATAGAAGGGAAAATGGATGGAGAAAAATACAGAAAAATCCCAGAGGAAAACCTGCTGCCCTCTGCAAGAAATCTGAAATTGGGATGGAAGTTCACCTTTCATCATGACAATGATCTGAAGCACATAGCCAAAGCTACACTGGAGTGCTTAAGGAACAAGAAGATAAATGTCCTCGAGTGGCCCAGTCAGAGCCCCGACCTAAATCCAATCAAAAATCTGTGGCATGACTTAAAGATCGCTGTCCATCAACGCTCCCGACGCAACTTGACTGAGCTTGAATAGTTTTGTCCAGAAGAATGGGGAAATATTGCCCAATCAAGGTGTGCAAAGTTGGTAGAGACCAATCCTAACAGACTCACAGCTGTTAGTGCTTCCACCAGGTATGAACTCAGGGGGGGGGGGGGGGTGGACACATCCAACCAAGATATTCTAGTTTTGTATTTTCAATTAATTTTCTGAAATTTGTGGAATTTGTTTTTCACTTGGAAGTTGTGGGTTACAATGTGTAGATAAAGGTGGAAAAAATAAATAAATCTGATTTAATGCAATTTAATTCCAGGCTAGAAGACAACAAAGTAAAAATTTTGAAAGGGGGTGTAGACTTTCTATCAGTACTGTATATACATGATTATTATTTTGTCATAGAACCGTTTGGTATTTGCAGAACCAGTCAAATAAAAAGTCGTGAAATGTGAACTGGGTTGACAATCATCATAAAAACCGATACAAGTCTGAAGATGATGATGGTTCACGAGCGGTATTTGACGATATAGATTGTTTCGGAAGTCAAGGATGAGACAATGTGATAATTTTTGACCAAGTTACAATTAATTATCGTGGCCTTCAATCAACAGCTGCAAAATGTCGAAAACCCAGTTTCGTTCAACAACTTTAAACATTTGACCTTTGCATGACCTTTAGAGGTCACAAAACAATGTTGTGGACATTAAAATAAGGAAACAGGATACGTACTATAGCTTATTGGACTTAGTTCGTCAAAGAAGGTCGAAAACCCGGTTCGAGTCCCACAACTTTGAAAATTTGACCTTAGTGAACTTTAAAGTTCAAAGGTCAAGGATTATGATCTTTGGTGCAAAACTTCCTCTGGAACATTCCAGGAACAATATAACGTCATATAGGCTATATGGCATTTCGCACTCCTCGGATTATCCATACTTTGATGAAATCAGCGTAAAAACAAATTGAAGGGGGCGCCACGGGCAAGGTGTTCGAGATAGAGCAAAATGGTTTCAAGACTTTAGGTGGGGAATGACCTCAAGATTATGCATAAAAATATTTTCATCCTAGCTCTCAAAGTTTGGGCGGTAGTATGATTTTTATGTCAAAATTCACAATTTTCTAAGTTTTTGACCTTGTGACCTTGACCTTGGGACGAAAATGAAAAATCGGACGACAAGTTTTAGATAATTCATTTTGCAATTCAAATACTGAAGAACCCATTCCATTCAGTCAATTACCGAGGAGAAGTTAGATTTTTAATCTGACTACCCCCTAAAAATGGCTATTTTTTGGGCGTGGCTCCGCCCACAATGGGCGTAGCATGCCCTCATCCAGAAAAACACAACTAGACATTGATGTCGAACACATAACCAAGTTTCATTAAGATCGGATCAAAGTCCACAGAGTTATGTTCTGGACAGACAGACACACAGACATAACGAATATAGTGGTCACTCTGGCTGGCGCTCGTGAACCAATAAGGCCAAAAAAAAAAAAAAGTTGCATTGGCGTAACGGGTCACTGAAAAATAGGGTAGGTCGGTCGGGATCTTTTTTTTTTTTTTTTTCCCTAATAAATCCCTCCCAAAATCTCCCCCGGCTCGAGTACCACCCTTTTTGTCGGCGGGTTCTGTCCGAAACACTTCTGGGTTTTTGCGATCGCGATCGCAATCAACAAGATACTTGAAAACGATAGCAAAACAACAAAAATAGCAATAAAATAGGGTCGGCAAAATTTTTCGATAGCAAAAAAACAAAAAAAAAACGTAGGGTCGGCGGAATTTTTAGGGTCGGGCGGGTTATGCCAATGCAACATTTTTTTTTTTTGGCCTAAGGTTCAGCCAGCATGTAACCAGCAACTCACCATTAATGCCAGAAGCCGTCGTTCTTACTGGACAATGGTATGGCGGGGTAGCAAAGCCAGACTATTCCCGGGCATGTCCCAACGAGTCTGGGCTTGGAAGGCCATGAGTAGCCACATGATTGGCCCTTGAGAAGCAAGGAAGTGCATGGCATGCAGGATGAAAAAGTGCAGGAACCAGACAAAATGATGATGGAGAGCAAGATAAGACAGGTTGTGCGAGTGTGTGAAGATACTCTGTTCACAAAGTGTGGTCAAGAAAGGTGTTCTGGGAGTTAAAACATGCCAGGGGAGAAATGCCCGTGAGATTATTTGTCTGGGATCGCATTGCTGTCCTGCTCAGAGAGATTTTATGTTTGAAACAAGGACGGAGGGAAGGTCGTCCTTTATTTAGAATGGCTTCTTGCCATGTTCTTCCTGCAAGGCTTGTGGAGTTTTGTCAGGCCATTTATCACGCTGATGATTTTCCCATGACAGGTTGGAGCACACTACTGTGGAGAGCCTTACAGGTTCACTGTTCCTCCACTTTGTAAAAAGCGTACTGTTGGGATTTCAGACTTCATTCACAACCGCTGCTTCTCAGCCCTCACAATCTTTTACTGTAAATGAATTGGAACTGCTTCTGCTGCTCACCACACTGTCAGGTCAACCATCAACTTATTTATTGCAAATTCGTTGCAACTGCCTCTACTGCTCACGGCACCATCATTGTGATCATCAATTCCTAATGCAGTACATCTTCCCATATAATGTGACTGTTGCCCTGATATTAGAATCAAGAAATTGTGCTCATGCATTTTGTGAATTGCAGCTTTTGTACATTTGATCATTTAAACCTAGTTTTAAGGCAATGAAATTTGGGGATATTGCATAAATTGTAAATAAAGTTGTTTTTTTTTCATGAATATTATGGCACAAGTCCTGTTTTAGTGCCTCTGTCCACCTTCTGGACGAAGGTTGTTTTCACCCCTGTTGGTTGTTTGTGTGCAGGATATCTCAAAACTTGTGGATGTATTCGGATGAAATTTGGTGAACATGTTGTATGTGTGTGACAAGGACGAATTTATTCGATTTTGTTGAAAATCTGAATCCGGATCCAGGCGGAGGTATGCACTCTGCCGAGTGCCCTTCCAGTTACCTCTTGTCTGTCTGTTTGCTTGTCTGTGTGTAGGATATCTCAAAAAGTTGTGGACGGGTTCGGTGTGTGACAAGGACAAATTGATTCGATTTTGGTCAAGATCTGAATCCAGATCCGGATCTGATAATTTTTTTCGTTTTTCAAGTGATTCTTCACCATTGAGAGGTTGGGCTAAACTGATACTTGAGGAAAATGTCAGGGGCGTAGAAAAGCCCCTTTATATGGTTTGTGCTATGTGGCAAACAATAGGAAAGAAGGGACATTCCATAGCTTGTAGAAAATGCTAGACGATAGAAAGTTCGGCACATTCAAAAAAATCTTGTGTGCATGCTGTACTCCCCTTGTGTTCTTCGGAGGAACCAAGTAATGCTCTTGAAAAGTTTATTTCAAGGGGCACCCTACATATATCAGTTAAAAGTTATTTGTTCAGTACGTAAAGTTATTTGTTTTGTGAAAACGAAAACCGAAAATAAGATGTGCATGTGTGTGATTAATTTGTTTAAAAAATTTGCACCCCTTTATGCGAACTTTTCTCCAGCATGACTCCAGAAAGGTTGTGTGCATTCAAGTGCACACGACACATTCATACACACAGGGTGTCTACAACCCACCGTTACAAACTCAAACCATAAAAAACAAGGACAAATGTGTCCACAAGCAGCGTCCTAAAGACTTTGTTGGCTAAAAAAAATAAAAATAAAAAACAAATAAAAAAAACAACAACACCAACAACAACTTCCGATATTTCGTCACGTGCCTTGATTAAGCCAATAGCGAAACGAGTCACAATGTATTTACGATATATCATGTATTTACGAAATAAATAATGTATTTACGAAATTACAATACGATAAATGGAATAATCCTTAAATAGTTACGTGAACTTTTCGAAACTTTAAAGCAAATGTCCGAATATATTTAAAAGTTCATGATAGACGCTCTCAAAAGGCACCGTCTATGTGAGGATGTGTACATGTGCTCAGTATTTAAGGAGATCCGGATCATAAATATATATATATACACACACACACACACAAGAGCTGAGTCTTCGAGATTAAGGTTTTGGCTTCACAAGAAGAAGAAGAAGAAGAAGAAGAAGAAGAAGAAGAAGAAGAAGAAGAAGAAGAAGAACAAAATCAAGAAGAAGAAGAACAAGGCCGAGCTCTCTGTGAGCAGCGTTCGCTACGCGATACGCTGCTAAAAATCCAATGGGATACAACGATGCGGTTTGCTGCATGTGAAGCTAGAAGGGGGAGCACTCGGTAGAGTGCAAAACCTCCGCCAGTCAATACTGCTGGGTCACTCAAGTGAACCTGATATCCTATTCATTGTGGGTCAAAACGGAACAGACTACCCACGATTGAATAAACTAAACTAGATTGACGCGCATGTCGAAATGCCAAAAAAACAATCGAAATTTTTTTGAAAAAAGTTGCAAAATTTCTAATTTTTTTTCTCCAACAATTTTTTTTTGGGGGGGGAAGGGGGGTTGGAAATCACTTAAAACATGTAGAAATGCAAAAAAAAATTCAAATATTTTTCAAATAAAATCAATTTTTTTTTCTCTAAATTTTTTTGGGGGGTTGGAAATCACTTAAAACATGTGGAAATGCAAAAACAAATATTCAATTTTTTTTCAAAATAGCCACCATAGCGGCCATATTTGATTTTGGACAAAGTCCAAAATCTAATGGTATGATCCTTGGACCATACCAAATCCCCCTACCAAGTTTCGTCGAAATCCGTCCAGGAGTTTTTTCCGTAATACTGTTCACAAACAAACAAACAAACAAAAAAAAAGAAAAAAATATACAAGCTGACTAACATATCTTGCAAAAACTTCGTTTTGGCAAGATAATAAACCAATGTCACCCCCAGGGTGACCAGTATCTTGCCAACATGTGAACATGAGTGACTTATTTATTCGATTAAAGTTACTCAAAAAATAAGGGTTTCGTCAACCTTGATTCTTGACCTTTTTGTGACCTTGACCTTTATATTTTCGTACAGTTAATGGTATCTCTCCAGGACCATTGTACATGAAATATCAAGAGATTTTGATGAGAACTGAGGAAATAAAGTTTTCATGAAAAATCCGTTTTTTCGTCATGACGTCATCAAATGACGTCATAGCGTCAAACTTTTGACAGATCTGGAAAGCACTTATCAAGCGCTTTCATATAAGGTATTACTCGATATGGTATCTAAGATTTCAAAATTTGACCTTGGGGTCAAAAACTTTCGACCTCCAGCGCTAACCATGAAGGTCAAGGCGGATAGCCACCAAAAATTAATCTGCTGAGCGCCAGACCATGAACTATATTCTCATGAAGTTTGAAGATGATCCGATCAAAATTACTCAAAAAATAAGGGTTTCGTCGACTCCCCTGATTTGCAACAAAGTGACCTTGACCTTTGACCTTGACCTTCAAAATTTTATGTGCTGAAAGGGACCTCTATAGGTCTCTGATATGAGAAGTTACAAAAATTTCCAATGATAACTGTGCTCTGCAGAGTGCTCGATACATGATTACAGACAAAAAAAAAAAAAATATGAAGGTCAATGCCAATCACCACCAAAAATTAATCAGCTGAGCGCCAGACCATGAACTATATTCCCATGAAGTTTGAAGACTATCCGATCAAAATTACTCAAAAAATAAGGGTTTCGTCGACTCCCCTGATTTACGACAAAGTGACCTTGACCTTTGACCTTGACCTTCAAAATTTTGTGCGCTGAAAGGGACCTCGAAAGGTCTCTGATATGAGAAGTTACAAAAATTTCCAATGATAACTGTGCTCTGCAGAATTTTTTATACGTGATTACAGAAAAAAAAAAAAACAAACAAAAAGGGGTGAAAACATTAACCTCCGATCTTCGATGGCGGAGGTTAATACCATTTCTCAGGGTTTTATTGACTTTATCTTTCTCCATTTTTTGACGCCTCCTGTGGCACGTGATGTCACGTTGAGTGCAAATGGCATCTCCACAAGAAAACCTAATGTGTTGCCTGGTTTATAGAGACTAAATCAGCTACACAAGTAGCTGAGGCATCTCCACAAGAGACTAAATCAGCTGCTGCTTCAGGATGACCAATGGAAAGGCAGCTACCATCGAGAAAAAACGATGTGTGTCACAAAAAGTTTATGGAGACTGGTGGCATTCTGCAGAGGAAGAGGAAGATTTCTGCAGAGGAAATCTCTATTTTCATTGTTCTTTCCCATCTCCAACACCTTACACTTGCTCAGGTTAAACACCATCTGCCAATCTTTTTCCCAAGTATGGGATCGGTAATAACAAAACGTTTAATTTTTTAAATTTACATTTAATGTGGGGCCATCACAGGCGTGTGGCCCCTGAACATTGTTCAAGTCGATTGATATACAGTGTACAGCAAATGTTGTAGAGTACTCACCAAGTGGATTAATCACTTCAATGGAATGGTCGATGAGGAACGGCTCGCATGGCAAACGATTAGCAATCACCGAACCATCATGTTAAACACACACCTCCCAAAGACACCCAAAATATCAAATATGCCCGAATTGGATAAATTAACACTTTCTTATGAGTCAGAACTGCTGCTAAGTTCAATTCTGGAGCTTAAATTTTGTAATTCAACTTAGTTTAATATATTCGAGGTGACGGCATGTGTGGAAATGAAATAAAGCAACGAACAGCCTGGTGTTGGCTCAGTGGTTAGGGTGGCGGCTTGGGATCCTTGGGTCCTGAGTTCAAGCCCCGTCGGCTGCTGAATGAATACACCAGGGGGTTGACTCAGCCTGTCATCCTTTTGAGGTCGGCGAAATGAGTACCAGTTCCAGTGTGTGTACTGGTAGAGGGGCACTGCATCAGCGACACAGTCACGCTTCAAGAAATGATAGCTACCCCGGCAGCTAAGCTGCCATACGACCACCAAGCCACGAACGCTGGCATCTTCAAGTGTTTATAAGCATTGCAATGTATCCAGCAATTCGTAGGTATGATGATCAAGCATTCAATAATGAGTGAGGAAAGTGAAAAAAAAATTATTGTTAAGAAATCATTGCGGCCTGTTCCAAGTCAAGGCATGGTGAAGAAGGCCAAAAAAACATGGCGGCTTCATACCCCAGGAAACGCTTCAACACCTCATCGAGAGCAAGGTGGCCGAGGATGCACAAGAGAAAGGGTATAGTAAAATAATCCTGTTAATTATCTTCAAAAGGGATGTTTTAATTAACCCAAACACCAAATTTACATTCATGCACTTCCTTGGAGTTTTCTTAGTATTCATGCAAAGTTTGAGGCTGCTAGTTACCAAGCAATGCCAGGTAACTTTGCTAGTTGATAAACCTTTAAGGAAATTTTTACACATACATTAAAATCGCATCGTTGTACCCCACCCATTTCATTATTTTTGTTATGGCTCGAGTGTGTGTCTGTGTGTGTGTGTGTGTGTGTGTGTGTGTGTGTGTGTGTGTGTGTGTGTGTGTGTGTGTGTGTGTGTGTGTGTGTGTGTGTGTGTGTGTGTGTGCGCGCGCGCACGTGCTCACCAATGTGCACCATCTGCAAATTAATTTGTTTAAGACTTTCTCCCACTGCACATCATCTGAAAACGCCAAAACCCACACAGACACTTCTCTAATATTATTCATTCTTATCATGTAGCATCTTTGATCTGAAGGTAGCTAATCAAGGATCTCTGCTCTTCTCAGTTGTCTATATTTGATGATGTCATACCATTCCTTTATATCATCCATCCACATTATTTTTGGTATTCTCGGCGCTCGTTTTCCTTCATCGATAGAACTGGTTCAGGGTTCGAACTACCGACCTCCCACACTCAGAGCAGACATTGTAACCACAATTCCCCCCAAATTTGACGATTTAACCATTGCACACTCTAATGCGGCTCCCTGTACATCCAAAATGGCATCGTTTTGAAGCGAAAATCAAACTAACCACATATACTGCAAAGTCAAGATCAACATGATTTTAATTGTATAAAGATGTGTCACAATAAGCAATACAAAAATGTTACGAGCAGAGGACCTACAAAATAGATTTGTTCCGACAGGAGACCATACTAGAATCATTTTTGAGAGGACTAGTTGAAAATTGGTCGATACAGCAAGTGGTCTTCAAGCAAGAATTGCACGCGAGATTGGCATTCGAGTCAATTCTGCCACTTGGGGTTGTTCAACTTTTGTGGGATCACCGTTATGAGGTCATCTCCAAGGAGCAGCTTAAGAAAGACACAAATCTTTTGGCAATCCCTCAAAAGGCATTAAAAAACTGACCGGAACAAGCTCTTTTAAAGCAGAATTTTTTTTTAATGCTTATTGCTTTAGCCAAGTGAAAAATAAATGGGTATGAGAGTTGCACCAATGAAATGATAAACTAGCAGCCAAAAGTTAGAGCCAGGCTACAGAGTAGTTTTAGATCCACTGACCAATTTGTCAAGATCACTTGCTCAGAAGAGTTGGTCATTAGAATGGAACAAGTCAACGGTCAGAAATTTAGAGTACTAAATTAACCTATATGGCACTCAAAGCGGTATTGGGATTGGGGTGAAGGAAGCAGCAAGTTAGCTGCACCATCAAATTTACAAAACCCATGTTGTATTTGCAGCCATTTCTTTGTCGCACTTCATTATTCCTAACAAAAAAGTGGTGGTCAAATTGCTGTGCTCACCAGTGATTTTTGTGCTAACCAGTGTTTGCTGCACAAACAAAGAACCTAGCAGGATTTGCACAAACTCAAACTCGCACCTCATCATTTTCCTGTGTGGATTGGTGCCATTTTAAACCTTTTGCCCCAGGAGACTTAAGTACCGAATCCACAGATATATTGGAATCGGAGTCCGAGCTCTCTTCCAGACCCACGGCCTCTCTGGACCCTGACGTGGCCCCGAGTCCAGGATCCCTCCCGCACAGCAAACTTGATTTGACATCCACAAGGCTATTGCCTCTGCAGCTCGGATCATAATCTATATTGATGGGATCATCTTCATCGCACTGGGCCAATGGTGCTTTTGGAACGTCTTCCATAACCCCTAGCACATCATCCATCATGGACGGGCCCAGGTCGACATGAAACGAAAGCAGAGAGTCAGTACGACACATTGTACTTTGTGAATTGTCAAAATTATCTGTTGCTCTTGTAAGCTCAGGATTTGTTTCCACAGTCCACGTTGTCGTGGTGTGGTGCCGTGGGGCTGCTATTTTTGCTGTGGCCCGTGCAGCAGCCAAAGCAGCACTGTAGGTAGCCGTGCATCCCCTCGCATCGCTGCTGCGAGCTGGAAGCAAGGCGGGAAGAGCA
>NC_140977.1:35265731-35280731 GCF_056783735.1 Eptatretus burgeri | reverse complement strand
GAGAAGTGAAAAAGAGAGTGCAGGCAGGATGGAGTGGGTGGAGAAGAGTTGCAGGAGTGATTTGTGACAGAAGGGTAGCTGCAAGAGTGAAGGGGAAAGTATACAAGACGGTAGTGAGACCAGCTATGTTGTATGGTTTGGAGGCGGTGGCGCTCACAAAAAGACAGGAAGCAGAGCTGGAGGTGGCAGAGTTAAAGATGCTGCGATTCTCGTTGGGAGTGACGAGGATGGATAGGATAAGAAATGAGTGTATTAGAGGGACAGCGCAGGTAGGACGGTTTGGAGACAAAGTGAGAGAGGCGAGATTGAGATGGTTTGGACATGTGCACAGGAGGGAAACGGAGTATATCGGGAGAAGGATGTTGAAGATGGAGCCGCCAGGCAGGAGGAGAAGAGGAAGGCCAAAGAAGAGGTTCATGGATGCGGTGAGGGCGGACATGCGGGTGGTTGGAGTGTCAATGGAAGATGTGGAGGATAGAGCAAAATGGAGACAGTTGGTCCGCTGTGGCGACCCCTAGCGGGAGCAAGCCGAAAGAGGAAGAAGAAGATATACATATATATATATATATACATATATATACATATATATACATATATATATATATATACATATACATATATATATACATATATATATATATACATATACATATATATATATATATATATATATACATATATATATATATACATATATATACATACATACGTATATATACATACATATATACATATATACATACGTATATATACATACATATATACATATATACATACGTGTATATATACATACATATACACATACATACATACATATACATATATATATATATATATATATATATATATATATATATATATATATACATATACATACATACATACATATACATACATACATATACACATATATATATATATATACATATATATATATATATATATATATACATATATATACATATATACATATATATATATATATATATATATATATATATACATATACATATATATATATATATATATATATATATATATATATATATATATATATATATATATATATATATATATATATATATATATATATATATATATATATATACATATATATATACATTAGTCACATCCTGAAACGACGTGAGCTTTTGTGGAGCGAATGTAATTGAATACGCTCCAATTAGACTTCAAATGTTACGCCAAGCATTACTTTTCAAGCAAGACTCAAGACATTCTTGAGAGTTGAGCGAAGTGGTAGTATATGTTTACCCTCACACCTGTATAGTAAAAGCTCCCTTGACAATATGCCTCTTCCTTTCGACCTTGCTTTGAAAGTCTCGATCTTGCATCCTCTGTTAGTTCGCAGTTCTTTGAGACCATCTGTGCAGTAATTCATTGTGAAAATGCTCGTGCTGTCGACCTCAGTGAGTGCATATCACGTATTGAATTGAAGAATCAACCAGCATGTCTTTGGTGAGAGATGGAAGATTTTCAGAATCATGGCTTGACTCATGTCCACAAACTTTGATTGGCCATTTTCGCTTGTGGGCTCCAAGTATTTGCCAGCGAGATTGGGTAGTGGCGGAGCATGACGTGGCTGAGGTTTCAGCTGTTGTTAATGCAAGGAGTCGCCATTCATCCAGACTCCAACAGTGTTTCCCACTCAGGTCAGTGCACTGTCCACACCACCTGGGGAGTTCAGCACTAAGGACTTCTACAAACGTCAGTGGTACAAAGCCTCGTCAACATGTCTTGTGACCGCTGGAGGCACAGTATGTCATAATGCTTCAGAATCTCCACAAATGGCAATCTGAGAGACCGAACATTCAAGTAGGTTTCCTTGTCTTACTGAAGGATAAACAAGTCAATCAGAATGAGTGGCCAATGGGACTTATTGTCAAAACAATTCCCAGCAGCGATGGGAAGGTCTGTAAAGTCAAGGGTAAAGGAGGTAAGAGAAGGGACAGTGAAGATCTTCGTCAGACACATTTCCGAGACAGTACTTCTTGTGTCTTCTGGGGATACGGACAAATGAAACGTCGAATCAAAGTTGAAGGTTGTTAATGAATCGTTGTTGTAGAGATGGCGATATCCCAACTCTTAGATGTCCAGGTAAGTATTCTGTGTTCACAGTTATGCATTTCATTTCTTATGCTGCACCCCCCTCTAGTGGTTATAATAATTGAAATCGCTTTTCTCTTGCCTTCGTCTTGGAGCTTGTGGTCATGTGATGGCGGAGAGGGGGTGGAGTGGGACCCTGGAACTATCTGGCATTTCTTTAGACATCTTGACGGATATTGTTGCGTCTTCTTGTGAATCCGATTCAATCGGTTTATGCTGTAGCCCTGCAATGCGACATCATTTCACACCAACCCCGAGAACAATTTGTTGTTTGTGAAAAATTGCAAAGTTCCATTGAATACAAGGAAGTTCGGAGGATTGCTCCATCTTCTTGTGTACGTTGGAACGGCGGCTTACCTGTCTGGAAAGTTGTCAGGTGTCACACGTGACGAGCACTGAATAAGCCTGTTGAATGTCTATGTAAACAACTCCATAACTTTTGATCGCAATACGTAACAATGAAGCCGGTTTGTTTCAGTAAAAATGTGTAACAATTATTTGTACAGAGGTGGACAAAGGATACAGGGACAGGCATGGTTACATCAATGAAGAGAAAGAGGAATGAAGCACGATGCACTCCTCATTGCAGTCTCAGTGATGAGAACCCTAAAAATCGTTCACAATAAAGTGACAGCAAAGAACATTCCAAAGATACTCCAAAGGGAATTGGGAAATGCATCACACCATCGTATTCAATCTGAAATCCAAGTGAACGAGAATACTCTTAAATAGTAAGTGATAACTACAAGCTTGCTTCGTTTACCAATGTTAACACCAATGTTAACAGTCCATTGTAACGCAACTGTGACGCACACTGGGTAAGCGATTATAAATACTGTTTGTTTATGCCATTTCCGAGATGAATGCCACGATAAGTTTAAAGTGAAATGACTGAGATAGAACTCAAAACCAACATCACAGGGAGTTTGTAAGAAGTTGGAAGTTTTCTGGGACCCCCTTAACTGAGGGAAAAGAAGAATGAAAAACAAGGATATTGGCTCTGGATTTGATTTCCTTTTGATTCGAACCCGACGAAAGGAAAAGCTTTGTGGGAGGGGATACCACATCCAATAGAGCAGGCATCCTTTTGGAATAGATGTCAATCAGATAGGCAGAGCCTCCTGTAAATCAAATGCACGCAAACTATTCCACTATATATTCAGAACAATGCCATGGCCGGTATGTGCTTCAATTAGGTGTGAGACCTAAGTGTGGTGTGATTGCAGGTAAGTGGGGGGAGGGGGGGAAATAATAAAATATAGAGCACGTTAATATCAGTAAGGTAACTTTAATGGGAACAAGGAGCTGATACTCCAGGTCCCCCACTTTTTGGGTGGTATGAGAAATAGATCTGTGTCATACGAAAGCTAAATCTGAAACGGTTTTTGAATTATGACGTACACAAGCCAAGTTGCCAATGTGGTTGCCAATGTGGTTGCCATGGCAACATAACTCAGCCCATCACAGCCGTGATATAATCAGGTTGAGATAACATCATGAGAAATAGATATCTGTAATATGAAAGGTAAATGTTCAACGGTCTTTGAAATCTCGCGTATATAAAAGTACATGGACGGATGATCGGTCAGTCGGTCGGACAGAGCTCTGGCCTTGTCGGAGAAGTGGGGGACAACAAGAGCGGTTAAGAAATCACGAGGGTTAATCGTGCAAGATTAGCCAGGGCCGACCGTCATGGAGGTCGAGCGGAACCAATTGAAGGAAACAAATAACGAGGGTTTCAAAGTTTGCCACTGACGACATCATTACCCATTGTGCATTTCCCTGCCAATCAGAGACTCGCTGTGCTGTCCACCATGGGAGTTATCGGCAATTCCACCCAATAGCAATGGTTTTGCACACGAGGATATAAAGTGGAAAATCAAATTGTCATTAAATTAAACAGGAAAACTGGGATAGGCACAGGGACATCACTAGGGTTTTGGGGGAGAGGAGAGGGTAGAGGAGGAGATGCAGGAGTGTTCTGGGGTGAGGAATGAACAAACGCCGACGACACATGCACCTTGTGACGGACGAGACCCTCACACAGGTATCACAGTCACTAAACACAGGTAAACAATCACCGTTCCACACCCAATTGCTATCTATCATTCCTGTCAATATGCATGTTCCCCTTCATTCCCAATGCTTCCAGGTATCAATCTCAAATGCAAACCTACATATGGCTTCCTGTCGCCACTACCTTTCCAGGGAAACAATTCCATGCACTACCTACTCTGAATGAAACATCCCTCTTGACGTGTTTCCTCACCTGCCTTTTGTGGTTGTGGTTTTGGATTTGTTTTATACATGATGAGTCGTTATTAGTTGTTTTTTTAAAAATGTATTTAAAATTCAGGTTCTTTCGATTCATAACCATTTATTCTTGGGACCAAAAACCTGACAGCTCTTAATGGTCAACTCTAATGTATGGGCTCATTGTGTTCATTGCCTTTTATTTGCCTCTTCCTGCAATTCAACATACCTTTAAACGCTTACTTTCCATCTTCCACCGATCTAGAGACAGAGAAACATTATATGGTCGAATGAAAAGAAGAGGACGATGAGAGCAACAATCAACAAAGCTGCATTTCAAGGATTCCATCGCTCTCTCCCATCTGTAAATTCATTCCACAGGGCTGGCAGGATGGATTAGAGGTGCGCACACTCGTCTCTGAGCTGTTTAGCCTGGGTTCGAATCCCGGCCCAGCTACAAACTTTCATCCGCGTTCACAAGCAGGGCGACTCATCGATACGCTTGCCGTCCATCGGATGGATGTTCAACTGGGTGTCCCGTCTGCAAACATCAGTCGATGGGCGTCAAAGCTCCAATGGTGTCCTTCACAAAGAGTTGGTGAGCCATCACCATTCGCCGGCATCCTGAACAAATTACAAATTCGTGCCCTCATCGGTGGAGGGCACGGCCTCAGCAAATGATGCTACCCCACACAGCCTGGTGCTGCATAGGAAAAAAGAAGACGAAGATGCATTCTCCAACCCAAAATTGCTTACCTTTTTAAAAGTGCAACAAACGTGTGGACGGAACTTGAACACCTCGAGTTGTGACATGAACATTATTTCCATAGGGAGAAATATGCAAATTTAACACACGGGAATGAGGGGGGGGCATGGGAGGAGTACGATGATAATAATACCCATGTTATTAGCCAATTCCAATTAAATTCAAATTGGTTGTCATTTGTATCTGAAAGAGGCAGTTTTTGCGAAACATGTGAACAAGCTGGTCAATTTATTTACATTGCAGAAGGAGCTGCCCAGACAGCAAACACACAGATAGCAAGCAGTGTAAGTAAGCTTGTGTCAAGGACACTCCAAGAACACTTGCAACCCGCAGTTCAGACAGGAATTTGTAATTCGCTCGAGGCGTTGATGATAACTCGCTCACCGTTAACGAAGGAAATCATACTACAACGTACAATACTGTACAGCACTATACACCAGACACGTCATTGGGGATTTGAAGAAAGATTAAAAAAAACAACAACATCAGAATATCGACCAATTTTGAGGCCAAAAAGGTCGAAATTGGCCATTTGGCAATGATTAATTAAGTCTGTCCCATTAGGCCCAACAAGAAAATCAATATGGTTCTGCTTCTTCTCTTCTTCAGTAATAACCCCAATTATTTGTACGTTGACGGGTTGCCCGATGGGGAACAATTCTGGCCGGTGCCTTTCTGGAACCGCTTGGCCAGGCCTGACGTTCGACCGTGGCAAGAATTTGTGATGCATCCAGGTGGCCAGCAAAAACTCACGCACTCTTCGTAAGAGACACCTTTAGGATATTTAACATCCAGTGCCGACAGTCAGGTCTTCCGGCTGAACGTCCTTCCTCTGGACGGCGTACACGTTGATGCATCGCCCTGCATGCGAAACACCAAGGTGACAGTTTGTAGCCGAGTCGAGATTCAAACCCAGGTTAGATAGCTCGGAGCTGAGTGAGCACACCTAGGTAGGCTACCTACCAAGCCGATCAAATACATGTTATTTTTGTTTCCTGAGCAGGAATATAAAAGGGAAGTGAATCAAGGTCCGTTAATCAAAAAATTTACAGAAAAAGTAACAGTTTTAACAAATTTTTTTGGAGACAAAGTTCTTTCTTTCACCCTAGCAAATCAGCAAAACAAATGCCATCGACTATCTAACACACCCTAACGACATCTCACCACGGCTATGGAGATGTCAACATCAGGGCGATTTATGTATGAACCAATTCAATTGGCCAAGTTGACATCAGCAGTGTACGCTGCCAATGTTTGCTCGAGCTGTCCCTAATTGGACGCACCCGTGAGGGTTTGTAAATTTGTGCACAATTTTAGTGAATAATGTGTCCGCAACACAATAACTTGTCCGGTGAGAAGTGATGTCGCGTACATGGAGTTTGATCTCGAGGATGCAGAAAATGTCTGCCACACCAAGTTTACCCTCGTCATGTTTCCGTAAACTTTCAAGAGCTGCAGGGACATTGCGACGGGTCCGAAATTTGTTGTGAAGCCATTGTTTTAGTAGCGAACTTCGGTGAACTCTCTAACCTTGTGTAGGTCGAGATTAAAAATCGAATCCTTTGGCATAACCACGGATAACCACAGGTTACGCCTTAAAATAAATAAAAAAAACAGAAGAAGGAATCGAATACACTGCTGCTGTTGATGCGGTTGGGACCAACAGTTTATAAACGTATATGTGTGAATGGGTGCTGTGGGGACGAGGGATCGGGTGTTTGCGATGAAAATGAGAAAATTAGAATTGAGAAAATGAAGAGATGGGGAAGTAACGGGAACTATATGGCAGGGGGGTTGGGAGAGAAAGGAGAGAAGTTGAGGTGGAGATGACAGCAAGGCGGAGGAGGGAGAGGAATGGACTTGCATGGATCATGGGGTGAGGGCGAGAGAGGGGGAGGTGGGGCAAAAATTCCACCGTCTTTACATATGTGTTATAAATAGATATCCTTTAAGATGAAGCATTCACTTACCATTGATTTTCACATGGAGAGTCGAGATGGATTTCACATGTTCGCAGTAATGAACACCAATTCAGTTATCGTGGTTAAATCGTTGATTGGTCTCACGTCGACATAAACACAATTCGCTTAAAGCGACGACAAAAAGATATACATTTGCCATTTCACGCAACCAGCACCCGCTCCATGTTTAACACCCTCCTCAAGACCTTCGCTCCAAAAGGATTTCGATGCTCGCCAAACTTGCGGCAATCAGTTCACCGTAACCGGCACAGGACACAAAAAAAAAAAATTAAAATCGTGGATTTCGAATACAGATTGAAAAATACAAGTTTATTAAAGATTTGAATACAGATACTGGGTGATGATAGGATCACTGGTATCTGCAGGTAGTAGTGTCAGTGCAAGGGAAGACATTTGTTCTTGAGACGACTCGAAAAACAGCAATTAAACCTGAACCCATTTCTTTAGCCCAAAATAATATTGGGTGTTTGGTGACCCTGCTGGTGCAGTCAGATCACCGGTGCACCAACGTGACTGTTTACAGAGACCAAAAAAAAAAAATAACTAAGTACAACTATTGAAGAGCTCGACTATTCTTTCCTTTAACTCTCCCCTTCATCTCCCAAACCCCCCCATGATGCATATATAATATGTAAACATTCCCTTCTGTCTCGACCGACTTACAAAAGAAAAGCGTGTTTTTTGAAAAGGCGGTCACAACCATCCGAGTTTCAACGCATCAAAAACAAGATGGAGCATTTAACGAGGCAGAGCCTCTCCAGGGTATTTGTCTTGGTGACCTCTTTCACAAACCATGACGCTATATTGAAATAGACTAGAAATATATTGAAATAGAAAGTTCATCTGCGTGCACGCATGCACACCACAATGGCCTCTCCTTTCAGGCGAGGTGAAAAATAAGCAATCGGATGCCTATTATAACAAACTAGAGGGGGAGCACTCGGGAGAGTGCAAAACCTCCGCCGCCAATACTGCTGGGTCACTCAAGTGAACCTTATATCTTATTCATTAAATATGATGTCAACAGTGCTGATAGAGTTATAGTTCTTTTCTCCAACATTTTTTTTTTGGGGGGGGGTTGGAAATCACTTAAAACATGTAGAAAAAACAACCTGCTGCAACCACGAGGCACAAAAAAGAAATCGAAATTTTGTTGAAAAAAAAGTTGCAAAATTTTTTTTTCTCTAACAATTTCTTTTTTGGGGGGGGGGTGTGGATATCACTTAAAAGATGTAGAAATGCAAAAAAAAAATTTTCTCTAACAATTTTTTTGTTTTTGGGGGGTTTGGAAATCACTTAAAACATGTAGAAATGAAAAAAAATTTTTCTCGAACAATTTTTTTTTGGGGGGAGTAATAATGTTTTTGGGGGGTTGGAAATCACTTAAAACATGCAGAAATGCAAAAAAAAATTTTTTCCCCTTTTTGGGGGGGGGGGGGGTAACAATTTCTTTTGGGGGGTGTTGGAAATCACAAAACATGTAGGAATGCAAAAGAAAGATTTTTTCTCTAAATTTTTTGGGGGGGGGGTAACAATTTTTCAGGGGGGTTGGAAATCACAAAACATGTAGAAATGCAAAAGAAATATTTTTTCTCTAAATTTTTTTTGGGGGGGTAACAATTTTTCCTTGGGGGGGGGATCAAGTCCAAAATTTAATGGCATGATCCTTGGACCATACCTTATCCCCCCCCCCCCACCAAGTTTCGTCGAAATCCGTTGAGGAGTTTTTCCGTAATACTGTTCACAAACAAACAAACAAACAGAAAGGGCTGAAAACAGTAACCTCCATCCATCTTCGAAGATGGTGGAGGTTAATAACAAAGACCTGATACATGAGGTCCCCCACCTTTCGGGTGGCATGAGGAATAGATCTATGTAATATGAAAGCTAAATGTTCAATGGCTTTGGAAATATCGCAAACACACACAAAGTGACCAAGATGGTTGCCATGGCAACATAATTCAGCCAATTGGTCGGTCGGTGGGACGGAGCTCATTTTAAGTTCCTCCATCTCTGACCTTGTCGGAGGGGTGGGGGACAAAAAGCTCAAAGACAAATATTACACATTGTGGTACTCCAGTGAATGAGCAAATTATTTTTTGTATGCATAGTCGAGGCTCGTGGGATAGCGAGCACACTGAACGGATCATGATGGAACAGACAAAAGACAAATAGAGGACACAAAACACGCGTGCAAGGAAAGGGAAACTCCAAGGAGGGAAAACTGGAAAATGATGAGGGATTTGGGTGGAGTTAACGAGGGTAAAAAAAATGGTTTTACATTGGGCACAATCTGAGATGGTGGTGAACAGCTGTCTTGAAGACTTGGAGACACAAATGAGATTGAAGAGTTTCTAGAAGTTGATTCCACAAGCAGGGAAAAAGAGGAACAAATGAGTGGAGTGATCCTGGATTTAGGTAGTTTTACAAGAAGAGAGTTGATGATGCACTGTGTGAGCCCTGTGGAAACCGGGGGGTTACGTTAGGTCAGGTCAGGTCAGGTGTGGGGGCATGCTCCAGAGCAGCGCATTACCACGTCCACTTTCCCTCGGTACTCCAGGGACCTCCGTCTGGCCATCCCCCAGGCAGATGCCTTGCCCATCCCCATCTCCTTGAGATGCCGATCAACCTGCTGCAACCACGAGGCACATGGTCGTCCCATTGGCCCCCTCCACTCACAAGGCTCTCTCTCTGAGAGAATCTGGTGAACAGGATCAGCGTCAGGAAATCGAGACACATGTCCATACAGCCGCAGCTAACGCTCACGGATTATGCAGGGAACAAATCTCACTTGAGTCTCTCTCAGCAACCGCTTGTTGGACACAAAGTCCGATCAGCAATAGCCAAGGATTCTCCGAAGAGACCTGTTACCGAAGGAGTTAAGTCTTCAGTTCAGAACCTTTGTCAGAGTCCAAGTCTCACATCCGGAGAGCAAGACTGGAAGCACCAAGGACCTGAAGACTCAGACTTTCATCCTCCTGTACAGGTACCAACAGTACCACACCCCATGATCCAGTGAATCCATGATTCCCCAGGCAAGACAAAGACGTCTATTGACCCCCGGCTCACAACCTGCGGAGACGTGAATATCACTGCCAGGATAAGTGAATCTCTCCGTGACCTCAACATCCTCACCACAAACAGGTACAGACAAGATGGCAGCATCCAAGATGTCATTGGAAAGCCTGGATCTTTGTTTTGACCCAAGAAACGTGTAATCCAAGCTGCTCCAATTCCTCATTAAGTGCCTTGAGGGCCCTTACAAGGACATCCAGTGTTTCCACAAGGATGACTACATCATCTGCGAAATCAAGATCAGAGATCTTGACATTCCCAAGCAATGCACGGCAGCTTGATCTCTTCGACATCCTCCCCAGAATCTAGTCCATACAAGTGTTGAAGAGTGTCGGGGCTAGTACACACTGTTGACAATATCCAGTCAGAACTGGAAATAAGTCGGAGATGGAACCACCACACCTCACAGCACTCACTGTACCAGAGTGTAGTTCAGACATCAGATCGATCAACTTTCGTGGCACCGGTGAAGACGGAGAATCCTCTAGGGGACATCCCAATTAACTGAATCATATTGAATGCGAACGTCTTTGGTGTAAAGCCTGACTGCTCCGGGCGCTGGTGCTCATGCAGATGGTGGCAAACCCAATGAAGAATTATCCAAGCAAGGATCTTGCCCGGCACTGAGAACAGCGTCACCCTTCATTAGTTGTTGCCGTCCTGGCGATCAACCTTCTCTTTCCAGAGAGGGACAACGAGGGCACTTTTAAAACCAGTCAGATGGGACGATGCCTGTGTTGCAGACAGAGCACAGAACTGCATACAATGATACCATTATCGCATTTCCACCAGCCTTGAGAAGTTCAGCATGGATGCAACCCACCCGAAGGGACCACCTCAGGTTCACCCAAAGAGACCTCCGTCTGGTGGACGACACTTGAGCACCACCCTGACACACACTACTGCAATCCAACCCAGGAAGGTTACCCCGTGTTTTTCCTCCTGGGAGGGGGAGGGGAGAGGAGGGATAAAGTATTGAAAGAGCAGAGGGTGCAAGACCAGAAAGGAAGCATTAAGACATAGAGACCACCGACCTTTCTGCGATGGCGAAGTGATAAGCCCATAGGCTCAGCTTCATCGTGGGAGATTCTAATGATGTTGAAGGCCTCGGTTTCCACAGCATCAAGTGGAGCAAAATGTGAGGCAGGGAAGCCAGCTCAGAGGGGAGAGCAGTACTCCATGAAGCTGTGGATGAAGGCCTTGTAGGCGGATAGGCATTCAGGTGTACCGAAGAAAGACCTTGTACGATGAAAGATGTCCAGTCGGCGGCTGGCTTTGAAGGCCAACTTTGAGATGTCGTTTGCTCAAGAAAGATCATGGCTGATGGTGAGACCCAGGAGTTTGAATGACTGAACCTCAAGAGGAAATTTGGACATTTTGTCAAAGAAATAAAACAAACAAACCCGATATTTAAGGCTAATGGCGTTCCTCGCTCTTTAAGAACATTAAAAACGACTCACCTGCCACGAGAGAACGTAAAATGCTAGAATGGATGCGATTTAATCAAACGCAAGGAGATTGGCTCGGTTTCGAGTGCATGTGAGTGCGCCCCGATGATGGCATGAAGTAAAACCTCAATTCGCTCAATGCCCCCCGAAGACAGTGGGTGAGACAAATCCACATCACGGTATGAAGTATTCACCAAGAATGTCTGTTCTCCTGCCCTGTACGAGATGCACGGTTTGGGGAGATGGGAGAGTTGGAGGATTTCGGTTATATTGTCTTGATTTAAACAAGGAACAATGAAGCACAACACCACTCCACGAGAACGCCACACAATGCGTGCGGCGAATGAAGCGTCACCTTGCACGCACAAACTATGATGAATAGAAATGGACACCATGCAAACAACAACAACAACAACAACAACAACAAAAACCTCATACAATGGAATCATAAATATATCATCAAACCTGTTCCTGCTCCATCACGTGTAATGTTAGCAGCTGCATATCGGTGTCATCGTAGGATTGAAAACACACCGACCGACGCACGCTTTAGGTCCCAACTTTGCGTAATGCCAAATCAGACCCATCCAACATCCTGAGGAACACGCATGTACAGTATGTACCCTCGATTTCATACATCATGTCAAAATTAAACAATAGGGATTGTGCTCACAACGCCGTATAATCACAATGGAAGGAGGAGAGGAGGGTTACGCCATTATTGTAATTCCCTTCAGCTGTTCCAGAGATTTCCGGCTGGCAGGATAGCCTGGATGTACGCACACTCGCCTCCAAGCGGTCTAGCCTGGGTTTGAATAGTGACCCGGCTATAAACCGTCATCCAGGTGTTTCGCAGGGAGATTCACCAGTGTGTGGGCCGTCCATCGGATGGACGTTAAAATGATCTCCTGTCTGGCAGCATTAGATGGTGGATGTTAAAGATCGCACGGTGTCCTTCGCGACGAGTGGGCGAGCCATCGCTGGCACCCTGAATAATTTACAAATTCCTTCCCTGACCTCACCTGCATTCCCCCAGTCCCAAGGGAACAAAGTGCAAAAGGGTCCACCCCCCCCCCCCCAAGGGAGTCGCTACACCCCTTATCTGGGCATGCCGATCAGTAATAGTTGTAGCCCCAAATATTTAATCCATTCCTTGGAACACATTAATTATATTATTGCAGTTCCCATGTTTCTTCTTCTTATTCTTCTTCTTTAAGCGGTGATGCCGCTTCGATATTCCTTTTTCTTTGTTTTGTTTTAAAATAAGATCAGGTCAGAAGAAGATTACCCTCATTTTGGACAGTCGAACCGCTGCACAACCATCCCATGAAATTCCACGCAACTTCATGTGGAATGTGAACAGTTCATTTAACAACAGTTATCGATACAAATCTCCACTCCTCCCCCCCCCCCCACCTCTTGTGTAATCTTACGATCAATCATTTTACTCTACAACAACAATTAGAACACAACAAACGATAAAACATGACTTGTTATTAACCTCCGCCATCGAAGATGGATGGAGGTTACTGTTTTCACCTCTGCATGTTTATTTGTAAACAGTATTACGGAAAAACTCCTGCACGGATTTCGACGAAACTTGGTGGGAGGATTAGGTATGGTCCAAGGATCATGCAATTAGATTTTGGGCCTGGTCCAAAAAATCCAATATGGCCGCTATCGCGGCCATTTTGAAAAGATATTTGAATTTTTTTTTTTTGCTTTTCCACGTTTTAAGTGATTTCCAACCAAAAAAAAAATTGTTAGAGAAAAAAACCCCAAAATTTTGCAACTTTTTTTCAAAAAAATTTCGATTTTATTTGAAAAGTACTTGAATTTTTTTTGCATTTCTACATGTTTTAAGTGATTTCCAACCCCCCAAAAAAATTTGTTAGAGAAAAAAAAACCCAGAAATTTTGCAACTTTTTTTTCAAAAAAATTTCGATTTGATTTGAAAAATATTTGAATTTTTTTTGCATTTCTACATGTTTTAAGTGATTTCCAACCCCCCAAAAAAATTTGTTAGAGAAAAAAAAAACCCAGAAATTTTGAAACTTTTTTTCAAAAAAAATTTCAATTTTTTTTTGGGCATTTCTACATGCGCGTCGATCTAGTTTAGTTTATTCAATCGTGGTTCAGTAGAGTCTGATCCGTTTTGACCTACAATGAATAGGATATCAGGTTCACTTAAGTGACCCAGCAGTATTGGCGGCGGAGGTTTTGCACTCTACCGAGTGCTCCCCCTCTAGTTAACCTCCGCCATCGACGATGGACGGAGGTTACTGTTTTCACCCCTGTCTGTGTGTTTGTTTGTGAACAGTATTACGGAAAAACTCCTGGACCGATTTCGACGAAACTTGGTGGGAGGATTAGGTATGGTCCAAGGATCATGCCATTAGATTTTGGACTTGGTCCAAAGTTCAATATGGCCGCTATGGTGGCCATTTTGAATAAATATTTGAATTTTTGTTTTTGCATTTATACATGTTTAAAGTGATTTCCAACCAAAAATAAACATATTTGTGAGAGAAAAAAAAACAAAATTTTGCAACTTTTTCAAAATAATTTATTTTATTTGACAAATATTTGAATTTTTTTTTTTTGCATTTCTACATGTTTTAAGTGATTTCCAGCCCCCCCCAAAAAAAATTTGTTGAAGAAAAAACAACAAATTTTGCACCTTTTTTTTTCAAAAAAAATTTCGGTTTTTCTTTTTTGGCATTTCTACATGTGCGTCGATCCAGTTTAGTTTATTCAATCGTGGTTCAGTGGAGTCTGATCCGTTTTGACCTACAATGAATAGGATATCAGGTTCACTCAAGTGACCCAGCAGTATTGGCGGCGGAGGTTTTGCACTCTCCCGAGTGCTCCCCCTCAAGTTGGATTCTGAATTCATCATGTTGGTTGCATCATTGCTGAGGTGTGGCTGCCCAATTCGGGTCCCTTCACACGAGGGCACAATTCTGATTTGATCAGGTTGCTGGCGATAACTCGCCTACTCTTCATGAAAGACACCGTGGGATCTTCAATGTCCACCAAAGACTAGTTTGGCAGATGGGTCCTCCGGCTTAACGTCCTTCCGATGGTTCTTCAAGCACATGACGATACATTGCCCTGCTTGTGAAACACCAGGACGACAGTTTACAGCTGGGTCGACATTTGAACCATGGCGACACCTCTCAGAGGTGATTATGCATGGAGGTGAGGTCTAGGCTATCCTGCCAGTGATATATCAGCAGTCTATTGAGTATAGTCAGCACAAGGTAGTCATGTAGTGCCAGCTTGTTGAGTGCAGTCATTGCAGTGGAAATGATGATGAAAGTCATTTGTAGATTTCTGCAGATTGTAGTCC
>NC_140977.1:35155731-35260731 GCF_056783735.1 Eptatretus burgeri | reverse complement strand
TCCTGATCCGTTCAGTGGACTAAATTATAGCTCCTCCATGAGCAACAATGTATACAAAAATAAATAAAATTAAATCAAGCAAGATTTCTCGAATATCCCAACGTATCCCAAATAAACTCAGATTTGGATGGTTACAAAATTGCCGCCTGCACATGGAACAAAGCTCAGATGGAGGGTTAAAATGAGAAAAGATCTGAAAAGTTTCAACATCAAGGAGAGTTACTCGTTCCTCGCTGCCCAGGATAGAATAGAAATAGTTGGAGAGGGAAATGTGAGGAGGGATAAGATGCCTGTACAGAGATTTATTTATTCGTATGCAGCCTGTGGCGACTTGGCTGCATCATTTTATAGAGAAGCAGCTGTGCTGCTTATGGAGTGCCCCTGTTACCAATGCACTGGTACTCATTTTGCCAACCTCAAAAGGATAACAGGCTGAGTCAACCCACCTGGTGTTAATTCAATGGTTAAGAAGGGCTTCAACTAAAGACCCTAAGATCTTAAGCTAACCACTTTAACCATTAAGCCAACAGCAGGCTGTTTTGCAGAACTAAGCATGCTGTTTCCAATCAAGAATGGGAGGTTAACAGAGGCACACATGCAAGCGACATCTGCAAGAGATCCTTCAGACGACGGCAGGACATTGCCAGACAACTCGGAGACCTGCTTGAGTGAGACCCGAAAGCCAATGCCTTCTATCTCAGTCTGCCTTATGGCAGAAGGGCATCATCCCCAAGATGGCCTTATTTCAAGGTTGAGGGGGAGTGTGTGTGTGTGTGTGTGTGTGTGTGTGTGTGTGTGTGTGTGTGTGTGTGTGTGTGTGTGTGTGTGTGTGTGTGTTCCAGTGTGAAGCCTTGGATTTGATTTCTATCCAATTCCACACCCCCTGATCAATCTCCACAGCAAACTTTGCACGTGCTGAGAGTACTCAGGGTCAGGTCATGGGCACAACTCCACCCCCCTCCTACCTCCACCCCTCCCCTTTCCCAACTCCACCAGGCAATCATCAAAGAAGATTTCTCCACAGGTCAGCACCATGGACAATTTTTTTACAGGGTCACACCATGGACCTCCATTGGGTAGCACCATGAACCTTTACAGGACAGCGGAATTGCCAGCACTTAAAGGGTGGCACTGAGGATCAGCAAAAAGGAAGAAGTCGATGACATCGAGTCACAGATTCAGTATTCATTCATTTATCATGTTAGGATCACTCTGAGCAGATGGGGTGGGTGGGAAGGGGGGCATGGGGTGTGGGATGGGAGTGGACGGGTGTGGATGGGTGTGGGATATGTGTGGTTATCGGTTCAACAAGCTCTCAGTTCAACAACATCGTGGGACTACGTTGACTATTTAGCACCATGTGCATAACCAAGTAGTACAATAGCTCTGAAGCTGCATTTTAATAATATCACATCATCATAATCATCCAATTGCAAACCTCAAAGGCTCCATAATCGTGGGAAATAAACAATTTTGCTTTCATTCACCCAGCCTGGTGTTCCATAAACAATGGCAGTGCTGTATAATCTATAGATCAGACACCCACAGGAAACAAACGGGTCTGTAGTGGAAACAGCATCACCTGCAGCAATTTGACCGAACACAGGGCATCCCCGAGCGACCCTACAGAGCCCCGCCCACCATGGGTACTGCCCCGCCCACCATGGGTACTGCCCCGCCCACGTATCTGAAATATCAATAAATCCGGTCTGTTTTCAGAGAATTTGACGTCATAGTTTGTTTTTTCCCACATAATTATTTATCCAAAATCCACGTCATGTCAGATTCCAAGTGGACAGGACTCGGACCCGATGTGGCCGCTTGTTATGCGCAAAACGTCCGTGGAATTCATTCCTTCCTCGCATCCTTGCCTTCACTGCCGCGGCTGCCAAGCAACAGGCTGTCTCTCCCTTCCAGCCCTCTCGCAGCCTCCTCCTCCTGCCCATCCCCCTCTCCCTCTCCCTCTCCCTCCCAACGGTCCCTCCTGTGAGATGTTTCATCGGGGAGAAACGGAGTCGCCTTCTGCCATGACGCCAAACCGCTCCGTCCCGCACTTTGTTTGTCTGCATACCTTTCCCGAAATCTGCTCATACGTCACGTCATTCCCCTTCCTTACCAACGGAATCATCGGAAGCCTTCGGGGGTTCTCACGGCGGTGGTGGTTGTGTGGTTTCACGGGTTTATAAACCACGCATTTTAGTCTAAGTACGGCGTGTGTCGAATACTCGGGTCTTGCAAGACAACTTAAGCTCGGAACTGATTGGCTAATACGGATCACGTGCCTTGTGGGGCCAGTCATCCTTGGTGCCCGTCTCATTAGCCCCCAGCCCCCTTTTTACCTTTCCAAACCCCCCCCCCCCACACTCCCTCCCGACCATTCTGTAACTTCAAAAGAAAACAAAACCGTTTGGTTGACGCCACGCAGTCTCACAAAAGCGAAGCCAATGAGGGGTGGGGCCTTTGTAAACGGTTATGGTTCAGGAGTTAAGGGCGGAGGAAGTTCGGGTTCAAGTTGAGGATACATCCTCACCTCCACCAGGTTAAAGGTGGGGGGAGGTTTCGGGTGGTGGGTTTAAGTTGATACGTTTTCTGTCTGAATTGTATACATAAGGAGTAACGAAGCGACATGAACGGGACAAAAGGTCATGAGTGTACTCACGTGTTCGGAAAAGGAGCTGCTCGAACGGTCGATCGCTCAAAAGGGAACTCAGAAAGTGCGTGGAAAGCGCGGGATGGCGAGAGGGCGTGGCTTGCGCGAGAGGGCGTGGCTTGCGCGAGAGGGCGTGGCTTGCGAAGGACGGAGGCGGAGCAAGGACAGATAAAGGGACAAAATAACAATCGGAAGTGATGATGTAGATGGCTCAACGTTGAAGAACATTGGAGGGGGGATGGGTGATGGGTGATGGGTGATGATGAGCGTCTTCATGAAGAATTAATTATTATTGATCAAATAAAGCACACCTCGCATCTTCAGGGCTGTTCGGGTTTGTCCATAGAACGGGCGAACACAACATAATTACGGTCACGTGACATGACTCATTCCTTTAAGTGATTAACATTCAACATTTGCTTTGCTGATTAGATCGTGTGCTCAGGAACACTAAACGGATAACCTTACTGTCGGTTAGTCTTCGAGATTTTATTTAGATAATTAAGAATATCATTTAACAAAATGAATTGATGGGTTATGTGTGGTGAACGTTGAGCTGTGGGGTCGTCGTGGGTCCGAAGCGAGGACCTCTTGGTTTTCTGATCCAAAGTCCATGAAGATGAAGATGAAGCCTCTTCTGCTGTAATCGGACAAGTCCATGAAGCTGATCGCAGGTTGATCGATCAGAGCCAAGACGGATACTTTCACTCAACATACCTTGGGATATTCGATTTGATAAAATGTAAGCACAAGCAGGCGAGATAGCCAACTTAAATCCATTCTCAACAATAGCGGACTCCAGATGTAGCACTCGAGCTTGTGCAGCATTATTGTTTGAGTGAATCAAGATGGGGGGGGGGGGTTTGAGTGAAGCTGTTCGACAAGAAAAACAAGACACGAGGAAGCAATTTGGTGAAACATGTTGCAGAAGATATTTGTGGACCTGGTGTTGTTGCTGGTGATGGTGATGTTCGTATTGGTGCTGATGATGTTGGTGCTGCTGCTGGTGCTGGTGATGTTGGTGCTGCTGCTGGTGCTGGTGATGCTCATGTTGCTGCTGGTGATGTTGGTGCTGCTGCTGGTGATGTTGGTGCTGGTGATGGTGATATTGGTGATAGTGATGTTGGTGTTGCTATTGGTGCTGGTGATGTTGGTGCTGCTGCTGGTGATGTTGGTGCTGGTGATGGTGATATTGGTGATAGTGATGTTGATATTGGTGCTGCTGCTGGTGATGTTGGTGCTGCTGTTGGTGCTGCTGCTGGTGATGTTGGTGCTGGTGATGGTGATGTTGGTGCTGCTGTTGCTGCTGCTGTTGATGCTGGTGATGTTGATGATGTTGGTGCTGCTGCTGTTGATGTTGGTGATGTTGATGATGTTGGTGCTGCTGCTGTTGATGTTGGTGCTGATGTTGGTGCTGCTGCTGGTGAAATTGGTGCTACTGCTGGTGACGTTGGTGCTGGTGATGTTGATGTTGGTGCTGATGTTGGTGATGTTGGTGCTGCTGCTGGTGCTGATGATGTTGGTGCTGCTGATGGTGCTGGTGATGTTGGTGCTGCTGATGGTGATGTTGGTGTTGCTATTGGTGCTGGTGATGTTGGTGCTGCTATTGGTGCTGGTGATGGTGCTGGTGATGTTGGTGCTGCTGCTGCTGCTGGTGATGTTGGTGCTGGTGATGTTGGTGCTGGTGATGTTGGTGCAACTGCCTGTGATGTTGGTGCTGCTGTTGATGCTGGTGATGCTGGTGCTGCTGCTGGGGATGTTGGTGCTGCTGTTGGTGATGGTGATGTTGGTGCTGCTGTTGGTGCTGTTGCTGGTGATGTTGGTGCTTCTGATGGTGAAGTTGGTGCTGTTGGTGCTGGTAATGATGGTGCTGGTGCTGTTGTTGGTGCTGGTAATGTTGGTGCTGCTGCTGGTGATGGTGATGTTGGTGCATCTGCTGGTGATGGTGCTGCTCTTGGTTGGTGCTGGTGATGTTGATGCTGCTGCTGGTGATGTTGGTGCTGCTATTGGTGCTGATGATGTTGGTGATGTTGGTGCTGCTGCTGGTGATGTTGGTGCTGTTGATGTTGATAATGTTGGTGATGTTGGTGCTGCTGCTGGTGGTGTTGGTGCTACTGCTGGTGATGTTGGTGCTGCTGTTGGTGCTGGTGATGTTGGTGCTGATGATGTTGGTGCTGCTATTGGTGCTGGTGATGTTGGTGCTGCAGTTGGTGCTGTGATGTTTTTTTTTTTGTATACCTTGTCGAGGATTGTATGAGAGCTAACACACAACACACATCAAGGGGGCATGAGACAAGAGGGGCGGGAGTGGGAGGGACAAAACAGTGGGGAAGAGACACATGAGGAGATCTGTGGAAGGGAGAGGGATGGGACGGGGAACATGGGAATAGAAGATGGACATTACAGGGACTTTCAGGAAAGAAAGCAGGGAATTTGAAGGAAGTGGGCTTGGGTGGATTATCGGGGGTAGAAAAGATCGAGGATTTGGATGGGGGATGATAAGAGGTGGTGGTGAACAGCTGTTTTGAAAGCCTGGAGGGAAGAATGGGAAAGAATAGAGTGAGGGAGTTTATTCCAAAGGCGGGAAAAAGAGGAATGAAAGAGTGAAGATGAGCAGTGATTCGTGATTTTGGTAGTTTACCAGAAGGGGGTTGTTGGCGGACCTTGAGCGCCCTGTGGAAATGTGGTGGAGACAAATCGCAGAGAGCAGGGGGGGCAAGGCTGGAGAGGAGTCGGTAGAAGACAGAAAGACCACCGACCAACCTGTGGTGATTGAGTGAGAGGCCCAAAGACTCAGCCTCATTGCGGGAGATGCCGATGATCCGAAATGCCTTGGTTTCTGCAGCGTGAAGCCGAGAAAGGTGAGAGGCAGGAGCACCAGCCCAGAGGGGAGAGCAGTACTCCATCAGGCTATGGACAAAAGCTTTGTAAGTGGTCAGGATCTCAGGAGGTCCGAGGAAGGACTTTGCACGACGGAGGATTCCCAGTCGGCGACTGGCTTTGGAGGCGAGGTTTGAAATGTGGCTTTCCCAGGAAAGGTCATGGCAGATAGTGAGACCCAGAAGCTTGAAAGAAAGGACTTCTACCAGAGGATTGTTGAGAAAGTGGATTAGGGGGGGGGGGGGTTCGAAACGCTCCTTTCGAAGAGACATAGTGAGAGTGTGAGATTTGTCCGGATTGAAAGACATGTTCCACGTGTTGGACCAGCTTGTGATTTTATCTAGATCTGCAGTGAGCGAAGAAGCTGCTGCTTACCAGTCTGAGGGATGACCGATGGTACGGCAGAGGGTGGAGTACCAATGGTACGGCAGATGTTGGTGCTGCAGTTGGTGTTGGTGATGTTGGTGCTGCTGTTGATGCTGGTGATGTTGGTGCTGCTGTTGATGCTGGTGCTGGTGATGTTGGTGATGTTGCTGGTGATGTTGGTGCTGCTGTTGGTTTGTTTTTGTGATATTCCTCACATCGTATGGGATGATTTTGAGCCACTTCCACCGAATGCAGGTGTTGTGAACCATATATTACCTGAGTATGGCTACCTGGCTGTGGCTTATTCTTCCAATCCCATGCAAACACTTAAAAAAATCGAAATCTGAAAGTATGAATGATGGGAGAAATTCGTGGTGGGAATCACTTTGGCCAAACACAGAACATGTTTGCACGTCTCATATGTTACCCTTTGAACCCGACCCGAGTGAATCGTTGGTACACGCGATGGAACGATAAGTTTATTGCGTTGTTGCATCAACATTCTCTCTCCAGAGCTAAGGACGTTTACCATTACGCAGCTCGAGATGTGGAATGTGATACAAGTAGTGTTTGGAAATGGGAGTTCGAGGTTACTTTTGGCATCAGCATGGATTTTAACCAGAGCAACAATATGATTCTTTACTTTCTGTTTTTTTCTTCTTCCTTTTAAAAAGATTTTTATACATCGGGTGTCATTGCAAGTGTCAGACTTTGGGTCAGTTCCCCAGTCAGGATATCGAAATCGACCGAGCAGAGGGTTGATTGTCATTTGGGTTCATAACCATCCCTTGAGATTTTCTTCAGTAACCCTGAACTAATATTATAAACTCCTCCATCACCCCCCCCCCCAAGCCCTACCCCCTCCAAGCTTTGATTCTGAACTGTTTGTGAAAACTGTTCCTTAAATCAAGTCCTAACCCATGTGATGTCACGCTGAACAATTTTTTACACCTTTGGTTGGCACAGCGAATCTGCATCTTGTAGGTTCTCAAACAGGTGATGGAGGTAAACCTTGAACCTCGTGTTCGTGAACCCTCACCAACATCTCGCAGACGACACACATGAGTGATGAAAGCCGCCATGCCGGTGTGCAATTCGAAGCTTCAGGGTAACGCAATCAAGATCACAAGGTTTGACTCCAATAAACTGATTACGTTTTAAGGAGTTTTGTACTTCGACCCATGACATAGAGATGGAACGTGTGTGTGTGTGTGTGTGTGTGTGTGTGTGTGTTTGTGTGTTTGTGTGTGTGTGTGTGTGTGTGTGTGTGTGTGTGTGTGTGTGTGTGTGTGTGTGTGTGTGTGTGTGTGTGTGTGTGTGTGTGTGTGTGTGTGAGAGACAACTTGTACATCTGTGAGTAGGGATGTATTCATGTATATGTACATCTGTTAATGTATAGATACATCTATATGTATGTTTGTATATATACATTTTTATATGTATCTGTCCTGTGTTTGTATAGGGATTGCATGTATAGTGGAAACGTGTGTGTGTGTGTGTGTATGTGTTGTGAATAGCGATGTGTGTATATGTACATCTGGATATATGTCTGCATTGTGTACATCGAATCAAAAATGATGATGATATTTATGTCGCAGCATTTTCTTGGCTGGGGATACAATCTTGGACTGATCGCCACTCCGACACAAATATATAGGTATACATGTATGTGTATGTACATCTTGATGTGTCTTACTGTATTCATGTACATATATATATATCTGTGCAGTGTCTGTCCTGTCTTGTGGTGTCTGTGAAATCGTACCAAACTTCGGTGCTGCACCCACCTCTCCTGAAGGGTATTTTTTTTGAAATTTTTTTGACTTCAATATTCAACTTCAATTGCTCACAACAATGTAATTTCACGAATATTATAAATATATTTTTAAAATAAGTATTTGAATACTGATTGGTGTAAATCATAACAACATGGCAACTGACTTATCTTCGGTTAAAACAAGCCTGTCTCGATAGCGACGTGTGGTTTGGAGTTTTGAATTACATCGCGGTTAGGTGTTTTTAATAACGTGGTGGCGGCGTTTGTCCCACTGTCACGATGTGTGGATGTCAACATAGGTCAAAGGTCACCAAATTTGTTGAATTTCTAAAATCAATTATCATCTGATTGACTTGAAATTTGAAGAGGATTTATATTTTCGGTCACTGAATTCAACCACCAATTATTTTTAAAGGTCAAATTTGTTTCATGGCTTTAGCAAATATCGTGCTATGCACGACATCTTTCTTGTTTTAATTCAGTTATATTTTCATTTGCAGACACTTTCCGATGGTTCTGTGATTTTTCCCGGTGTATCGGCTTTGATGTCCATTGGCATGCTAAATTACCGTGCTTCCCAATCGTCTCGGGTCATTCACCGGTACTTTTTTCATTTTTTTCCATTTATTTATATTTTCATTTACGGACAGTTTCCAACAGTTTTGGGATTTTTTATTTTGTCCCGGTGTATCGGCTTCGATGTCCGTCGGCATGCGAAATTTCAACTTTCTACGTCACCCTGGAAGGTACCGAAATTCTAATATCAGTCAGTGAATCAGTTAGTGATGAGAAAGAGCTTTATGTATATTCACGTAGTCGTGGTGGAACCCAATTTTAATGTGGTATAAACTTAACAGATGGCGTGTTCGTCACAAACACAAAAGCGAAACGATACCCATCATGCAAAGTGTAAACAACATGGCAGAGGGTCGCTTGACATTTGAACAACTCAAAATAATTTTTGAAGTTGTATTGGAAATTGAAAAATGCGTGTGAAGTGCAAAGGCAGTGGAGACATGAATTTGCAACGGAATCTCCATCACAAATATCAATTATAAAAATTGGTGATAAATTTGAGACGTACGGTACTGTGCAAGAGTTCACACAACTTTCCAAACATCTATAAGGCAATGTGCTCGTTAGACTGGAATCATCAGGGCAAGTGTACGCCGGAATCTCAAAACGGGAGGCAGGGATGGGAGGAGGGAGGGGAATGGAGTTGCTGGGCACCCCTGCTGGTGTGTGTGTGTGTGTGTGTGTGTGTGTGTGTGTGTGTGTGTGTGTGTGTGTGTGTGTGTGTGTGTGTGTGTGTGTGTGTGTGTGTGTGTGTGTGTATGTATATGTATATGTATATGTATATATATATATATATATATATATATATATATATATATATATATATATGTATTTATGGGTGTGGAGTGGGGTTGAGTATCACTATAGAACAGATCGGAATGTGTAGTGTAGCATTGTCCGTGTGCGAGTACATAGCCATCTCGATGTACAATTCGGGAAACGTCAGCTTAAGGATTGTCTTGTTTGCATTGTGTTACACAGAGGGTGGTGCTTGGTAATAAGTAGTTAGGGATTATGGTTAAGGAAACTGTGTGTAAAACCTCAATGTAAACCTCTACCGGAGGGCACCGTGAGACTTGGCAAGAAAGAGGCGGGGGTGGAGCTATGAAAGCCTCATGAGGGGTGGAGCAATGGATCGCCTGGGAGGGGTGGAGCACCGCCCTGAGAGGGGGAGGAAGGCAGTCAGAGATACCTCCCAAAAAGGGGGTGGAGCATTGCCGAAGAGGAAGGAAAGGGAGGAGCCAAATTGTCAGTTGGAAATCGGAGGCAAAAACGACGGAGGAAAAGAGTTGGTGGAGAGAGGATATTCGAGGAGTTGGTGGAGGCGAGGACGACAGAAGGAAAAAGGCAGTTTGGGAGAGTTGGTCTGAGTAGAAGGTGTAGAAGTTTGAGAATGCGGCTGGGAGTTGTTTGTGTGTGCGAGACTGAGTAGAAAGTTTTCAGCAGGGTGTCCCGCATGCCTGCTTCTCCCAGCCTCTGCCTGCCTGTGCCTCTCTTCACCCTATGCCCCGTTTCGTCAAGCTGCTCGGGTGCTTCAACTTCTCGTCGTCCTGGTTATCTCCTACCCATCGTACTGCCATCGCCTGCTCGCCTTGTCATCATCTTCCTCGTCCCTCCTCATCACCTGCTCGTCTTCGCTGCCGCTGAACTGAGTCCCCCGTTTTTTTTTTTTTTTGTTCCCTTCCCATCTGTGACTGAATCAGATTTGAAGTGCTTTTGTTTATTTAGATTTCTTTCACCAATTTGGACATAATTATTTGTTAACGATTCTGTATTTTCCTTTCCTTCCCCACCACAATCTGTCTCTGTCGAGTTCAGTCATCCCTGGTTTTTAAAAATTTGTTTTTTTATTGTGTTTCAGGAAAGAAATCTGTTGGGTTTGAAAGCTTTTATTTAAGGTTTCTCTTGTCAATCCTCACAACCAGCGCACGCATTGTCTGCCATTAATTCGGAAAGTCACCATTGGAGTTGAGCCGCTTGGAATGTCACGGACTTTAACCTACCGCCGTGACAGCTCGACGTTTGTAGAGCTGTCGACACTACAACTTTTTTTGTATACCTTGTCGAGGCTCGTATGAGAGCGAACGCACAATGCACAGCAAGTGGGGCATGAGACAAGAGGGGCGGGAGTGGGAAGGACAAAACAGTGGGGAACAGAGACATTAGGAGATCTGTGGAAGGGAGAGGGATGGGGTGGGGAAGATGAGATATACAAGATGGACATTACAGGGACTTTCAGGAAGGAAAGCAGAGAATTTGAAGGAGGTGTGGTTGAGGTGGACTAACGGGGGTAGAAAAGATCGAGGTTTTGGATGGGGGAAGATAAGAGATGGTGGTGAACAGCTGTTTTGAAGGCCAGGAGGGAAGAATGGGATTGAACACGGGGGGGGGGGGGGAAATTTATTGTAAAGGTGGGACAAAAAGAGGAATGAAAGAGTGAAGGTGAGCAGCGATTTGTGATTTTGGTAGTTTTACCAGAAAGGGGTTGTTGGTGGACTTTGAGCGCCCTGTGGAAATATGCTGGGGACAAATCGCAGACGTAGCAGGGGGGCGGGGGGCGAGACCGGAGAGGAGACGGTGGAAGACAGAAACACCACTGACCTGCCTGTGGTGAGAGAGTGAGAGGCCCAGAGATTCAGCCTCGTCGCGGAGATGCCAATGATCCGAAATGCCTTTACTTGGTTTCCACAGCGTGAAGCCGAAAAAGGTGAGAGGCAGGAGCACCAGCCCAGAGGGGAGAGGTGTACTCCATCAGGCTGCGGACAAAAGCTTCGTATGTGGTCAGGAGCTCAGGTGTGCCGAGGAAGGACCTTGCACGACGGAGGATTCCCAGTCGGCGACTGGCTTTGGAGGCCGGGTTGGAAATGTGGCTTTCACAGGAAAGATCATGGCAGATAGTGAGACCCAGAAGCTTGAAAGAAAGGACTTTTTAAAGAGGATTGTTGAGAAAGTGGATGGGGGGGGGGTTTCAAATGGTCCTTTCGGAGAGACAGTGAGAGTGTGAGATGTGTCCGGATTGAAAGACATGGTCCACGTGTTGGACCAGTTTGTGATTTTACCCAGATCTGTAGTGAGTGAAGAAGCTGCTACTTGCCGGTCTGTGGGATGACAGATCGTACGGCAGAGGCTGGAGACATCAGCAAAGAGATAAAGAGGATTTTCCAGAAAGTCAGAGAGATCGTTGATGAAAACCAGAAAAAGAACAGGGCCCAGAACGCTGCCTTGAAGAACTCCAGCCTGGATAGGAAGAGGGGATGAAAGAACCATTAAAAAAAATCGCAGATCAGGTGTGTTGACGCGCTGTGAAAACTCCAACTGAACAGCAAGGGGAGCCTGGTAAAGCACTGGTTCAGTGGAGGAGTTGTGAATGGGAACGCGCTGTTCGCTCCAACTGAACAGCAATAGTGGGGCAATTTAGCTAAATATAGCATAACAATTGTGTATTTTGTGAGGAAAGCACCAAATTTGGCACACTAGTAGCCTGACATATTATGAACAGATTTGGATATTGGGCCATCTCAAATTCAGCCGCTGATGGCTGTGGCAGCCATTTTCCACTGCCATCAAAAATTTTGAGATGGCCCAATATCCAAATCTGTTCATAATGATAGGCTACTAGTGTGCCAAATTTGGTGCTTTCCTCACAAAATGCACAATTGTTATGCGAAGTTGCCCCACTACAATGGGAGCCTGGTAAAGCGCTAGTTCAGTGGAGGGGTTGTGAATGGGAACGCGCTGTTCGCTCCAACTGAACAGCAAGGGGAGCCTGGTAAAGCGCTAGTTCAGTGGAGGAGTTGTGAATGGGAATGGCAGGGTGGTTGGTTTGTCGGGTCTAAGGATTTAAAGACCTGACTATAAAACAACTTCGCAGCACACGTACACTTAATTACCCATTAAACAAGGGACGGGGCCCCAACTAGAAACACATACTTACCGATATAACTGATCTATAAGGACTCTGGCTGTTCTGTGCGATGGGCTCCAGATTCGTAACACTATCCCCTCCCCTTTTTACAGACTCGTCCCGAGTCGTCAAATTTTTGTGTGACCAGCATGTGTAAGTTCTCCCCTAGTATGATTTACCTACGGATCCCTGAGTGCGACATTTTTTCATACATGTCCCAAAAATAAATAACCGAGTGCGCTGCGTAACTAAACTATCAGACTCACACGGACAACTTAAATAAATAGCCGGTGCTAAGACAGACAACAGGTGGGTTGCAAAATATTTACATTTTTAACTACTATTTACACTAACCACAGGCCCAGGACCTGTGATCTGTGAAAGGAATGCACAGTAATGTTAACAGTTATTTTGTGTGGGTGAGTGCACAGCAGTTGAAGGTCAGTCGTCCTCAGGGCCTGCTCAAAAGGTCCCCCTTGGGTGTTCTTTCCAGTGAACCTTCTTCCTTGTTACTTTCATACCCCAGCTGCTGGAGGCAATGCACCCTAACACGGCAGGCCATGCGCCGTCCCACAGCATTTGAAGTGGCCTTTATGCAAGAACAGGGAGGTAGCCGGCTGCTCAATGCAGTCCCTGGCTCCTTTGAATGGATGGAGGCAAAACACACAGAGTGATGAATGATGGTGCTGCCTGCAGGGCAGTCCTTGCAAAACACTGGAGATGGTCCTGGCGTACCTGGTTAGATGGTGACATGGGGGCAAATGCAACCAGGGGCAGCAGGCATGGGGTCACGACAAATGCAGGCAAATGAGCCAAGGCAAGGCAAGTGCGGACCAGGAGATGCAGCACAACAGGCCGGCATATGAAGCTAGCCGGCCTCTGGTCTGGTCCGAGAGGTTCTGTGAAGGGAGTGCGGTGGTGCGGCCGCTCCGAAAATGGGCTCGGACCTAACCTACCATCTCCCCCCAACCTATCGCCTTTGCCTGTCTTTGTCCATACCCACTCCCTTAATTTGTAACAACGAACCAACAAAATTTAGCCCCTTTTTATTTTTTTAAATTTATTATTTTTATTTTTCTTTATAATTTTGTCTCCCTAACCCCCTTTATCGTCTTTGTCTGGCTAACCTATCCTGTCCACCTACTCCCAACCCCTAAGTTCCTTTTTTGAGGGGACTAATGGAGAAACTAGCGTCCTGTCACGAGGCCCAACGAAGCCTGAGAATAACCTCCTCATAATTCAGCCATCTTACCAAGGTGGGTCCAGCGGCCTATGGAGAGTGAAGGGATGGATGGTGCGAAGGGGTACATTCCCTAACTATCCTAGCATTTATTAAATTAAAACTACTAGTCAGGTTCCTTGTGTCCATAATTTGACGTTCGTTGGAATTTTTTCGAGAGTAGCTAACCCCAACATTTTTGGAAAGCTTAAACAATACGAAAACAGAAAATCCATGTTTCACATTTTTGCAATGCATATCTTCTTCTTCTTCTTTCGGCTGCTCCCGTTCGGGGTCGCCACAGCGGATCATCCGTATGATCCGCATAGTGATTTGGCACATGTTTTACGCCGGATGCCCTTCCTGACGGAACCCTGGTCCCCTCTTACAACACAGGGATATGGTACATCTATTTTAACTGGGGTATACACCGGCCCAGTACACTGGTACTCATTTCGCTGACCTCGGAAGGATGACAACAGGCTGAGTCAACCCCCTGGTGTATTAATTCAGTGGCTCAACGGGGCTTGAACTCAGGACCTTTTAGATCCCAAGCCGCTGCCCTAACCACTGCGCCAACACCAGGATATATATATATATATATATATATATATATATATATATATATATATATATATATATATATATATATATATATATATATATATATATATATATATATATATATATATATATATATATATTTCTTCTTCTTCTTTCGGCTGCTTCCATTCGGGGTGGCGAGGCAGGCGAAGCAAGTGATTCTCCTCAGACTCCGACACACAACCAGGCTCCGACGCCAACACGAACATGAACATGAACACGAACACACCACCAAAGGGAGCCTGGTCTTTTTTTCCACTCTCCGAGCGGGGCGGAACCTCGGTGTCGGATGCTCTGTGCATGCCTGGTTGGACAGGGAACAAGTGTGTTGACGTGCTGTTCGCTCCTAATTGGACAGGGATCAGGTGTGTTGACACGCTGTTCGCTCCAACTGAACAGCAAGGGGAGCCTGGTAAAGCGCTAGTTCAGTGGAGGAGTTGTGAATGGGAATGGCAGGGTGGTTGGTTTGTCGGATCTGAGGATTTAAAGAGCTGACTATAAAACAACTTCGCAGCGCACGTACTCTTAATTACCCATTAAACAAGGGACGGGGCCCTAACTAGAAACAAATACTTACCGATATAACTGATCTATAAGGACTCGTCTGTTGTGTGTGATGGGTTCCAGATTCGTAACAATATATCGGTATGACAATATGGATTCATTTGAGAAGTTTAAAGAAACACAACTGTGGTATCCGAGGCGCAGCAGAACATGGAGAGCGAGAGCGTAGCAGTAACTCCGCTTTATTGCGCGTTCGGATGTACATCAACGCCACCCCTATCAGGCGAATCATGATACACGTAAACTCAATCACGTGATACAGCACACTCCTCCCCTCGTAAAATGACAATTCAAATGATATGACAATTATAACATGACCAAACGAAACCAATCAACATTCAAAATCCTCCAAGTACCACGGCCGTCTCCTGACCCGCCTCAGACGGGCAGCGACGCCAGACGGCCCAGGCTCAGACGACTCCGGCTAGGCCGAGGTGACACCCTCACCGGACTTGCCCCATCCGCAACAACAACCGCCCCCGGCCGACAAGCTTGCTCGCCGTCTTTGAGCAGGACTGAATCAGGTGAACAAGCCACGGGCGTCGACACGTCCGGCCCTGGCGATACAACGTCTGGCCACGGCAACATTACAGGTGTGGGTCCCACATCGCTCGGCACGGGGGGGGGGGGTGACGCTGAACAGCGATCATGCATTTGGTCCACGTGGCGCTTCCACACCTCCCCTCCATCAGTCCACACCATGCAATTTGTCAGCTCCAGTACCACAGAGACCACAGCCGGCACCCATTTGGAACTGTGGAAATAATCGCGCACCATTACCCGCTGTCCCACATCAAAACTGCGCAGCAGCGTCGGGCGCGACACCGCCCCACTCACCGACCCTCCAGGTCGCAGCAAATCCAGTTTGGACCGCAATACCCGTCCATAGAGACAAATGGCAGGGAATCGCCGTTGACAGGATGAATCGCGTTCCTGTATTGTAGCAAAAAGACATCGACCACCGTCTGCACAGGTGCAACACCTCCCCTGCACAAAGCCCATTTCAACATCTTAACAAACGACTCCGCCTGCTCATTCGTCGCAGGATGATACGGTGCGGACCTTAGATGTCGAATACCATTTTGACGCATAAACTCATCAAATACACCTGCGATGAACTGCGGACCGTTATCAGAGACCAGAACCTCGGGTAATCCTTTATTAGCAAAGATCGTTCACAGTTTTTCTACTGTAATGTTTGCTGATGTATGCTGCATCAGTACAACCTCCGGCCATTTAGAGAATGCATCGATCACAATCAAAAACATTTTGCCATTAACCGGCCCCGCAAAATCTACATGGACCCTCTGCCAGGCTCTGTCTGGCGCAGGCCATAGCCCCGAGGCTCGACGCGGGTTATCAGCATCTGTTTGGCACGTGATGCAACACTTAACCAACTGCTCAATGTCTTTGTCCAACCCCGGCCACCACAACAGGCTACGAGCAAGACTCTTGGTCATCACGACGCCAAGGTGACTGACATGCAGTTCTTCCAAACACCGCTGCCTGAACTTCGGTGGAATCACCGCTCTAATTCCCCACATAACGCACCGTTGGACCAACGACAGCTCCGATGCGTGCGACGCGAAAGGCTGAAATGACGGTGTTGAAGGTAGATCGCTCCAATTCCCCGTAGAAATCGCCTGGATGACACGGGCGAGCACTGGATCATGAGCAGATTCCACCGCGACCTGTCTGGCCGTGATCGGCCCGCTTTGGACCTGGCCCAGCGCGAACACATCGACCCGGTCGGCCGACTCAGACGCAGCTGGACCCTCCGCACACGGCAAGCGTGAGAGCCCGTCACAGTTAGCATGCTTCTCGGTGCTTCGGAACTGAATATCAGAATCGTAAGCAGCAAGAAACAGACATCACCGCTGTATCCGCGCGGCCGCTACCATCGGTACCCTGCGTTCGGGTCTCAGGATGAATTGAAGTGGTTTGTGATCCGTCTGCAAAGTGAAATGCTGCCCCAGCAGGTATTGATGAAACCTCCGCACACCCCAGACGAGGCTGAGAGCCTCGCGCTCGATCTGGGCATATTCCCGCTCTGCTGCGGACAGGGTCCGGGATGCAAAACAAACAGGCCGCTCGGAACCATCATCCATCCTGTGGGAGAGCACTGCCCCGATGCAATATGCAGAGCTGTCGCATGCCATTAAGAGCGGACGCGCAGGCTCGTAGAGCACGAGGACCGTATCCTCTGTGAGCAGCCGCTTGACGCGGTCGAACGCCGCCTGGTGTGCAGGCCCCCAGGCCCAGCGCTCGTCCTTCCTGAGCAACCGCGTTAACGGTGCAAGCTGTGAGCTGAGCCCGCGCACGAACCTTTGGTAATACTGGGCCATACAAATGAACGAGCGCAGCTGCATCTTGTCGCGAGGCGGTGGCATGTGCTGAATCGACTCCACCTTCCAAGGGCCTTTCAACAGCCTCTCCGGCGTGATGATGTGCCCGAGGTATTCCAAGCGCTGCTTGAAGAACGCGCACTTGTCTCTGTTCAAGCGCAGGCCGCACGTTTCTAGCTTTGTCAGCACTTGGGCAATGCTCGCAAGGTGCTCATCCGCAGTTTTCCCCGCAATGAGCACATTGTCCAGGTAGGTTTGAGTGGGCAGGCCAATGCAAACCTGATCCATGGCTGTCTGCCACAAGGCGGGGGCCGAAGCAATCCCAAAACAGAGTCGGGTATATCGATAGAGTCCTTGACACGTGTTGATTGCCAAAAGCTCGCTACTCCCGGGATCAGCAGGTGAAAATATGCATCACGCAGATCAAGCTTCGTGAAGTATTGACTCCCTGCCATCCGTGCATATATTTCATCGATTGACGGCAGTGGATATTGCTCCACGCTGAGCCCCGGGTTAACCGTGGATTTGAAGTCCCTGCACAATCGGACGTCTCCTTTCTGTTTCAGCACCGTGACAACCGGGGTGGCCCAATCTGAGTACGACACCCGTTTGATCACTCCACAGGCCTTCAGCCTATCCAGTTCACCCTTGACCTTGTCCCGCAGAGCATACGGCACCGGTCATGGTTTACAAAAACGAGGAACCACCCCCTCCTTCAGGAAGAGCTTTGCCTCCACACCCTTGAGTTTCCCAAGGTCGTCGCAAAACAAACCTTGATGTCTTTGAAGAATCTTCTCCAACTAATCCTCCCATCGGCTCGGCACGGGTTGCACAAGGTGAACGGCGGCCCAGTCTAGCCTGATGCGGATCAGCCAGTCTCGGCCAAGGAGAGACAGACCCCTCCCCTGCACGACTTACACCCGAAGCGTGGAGACCTGGCCTTGGTATCGCACAGACACGTCTGCCATCCCGACTGGCGTTATCTTCTCGAGGGTGTACGTGAACAGTGTGAGGTCGGACCTGATAAGCTTCAGGTCGTTGAGTCTACGCGCGGTCTGTTCGCCGATGATCGACACTGCCGCTCCCATAACAACCTGAAACGTGATCGGCGTGTTGTTCACTTCGACTTCCACTGTCATCGGGCGCACCGCCGCAGGACCAATTGAAATCAGCGACGCGCTCCTCTGCACCTTTCGCGAGGCGATCAAACTGGTATCGAGCCAGCTGTAATGACTTTTCCGGCGCCATGTGCACTTTCATCTTCTGCACAATGTCCCGAAACGACAGCGCGTCATCACTGGGCTTGTCCGGCGCCACCAAATCACTCAGCAGTCGATAATGTTCCGCCGATAGCGAGGCGAGTAAGATCGACTTCTGTTTGCTCTCGTCGACCACATCATTCACGTGGAAATAGCACCCCAACTGTTCTGAAAACAATTCGAAGTCGTCTCCGACGAAAAGGGGCACCTGTCCGTGCGCCGTGACTCGTCGATCAACCATCCTCGTCAGCCAATTGTGGTATCCGAGGCGCAGCGGAACATGGAGAGCGAGAGCGTAGCAGTAACTCCGCTTTATTGCGCGTCCGGATGTACATCAACGCCACCCCTAGCGGACGAGTCATGATGTACGAAAACCCAATCACGTGATACAGCACAACAACTTCCTTCAAGGGAAAGTTTCTATGATAAGTTAAATAAAACTCATATTTCCTATAGTGATTATACACAAGCTAAAAAGGTTTGGGAGAAGTTTAATAAAAAGAATCTTGGAGAATATCATGATTTGTATCTTAAAACTGATGTATTGTTATTGGCTGATGTGTTTGAAACTTTTAGAACAGTCTGTCAAAATAAAAATTCTTATGGATTAGACCCCGTTCACTATTACACGGCCCCGGGCTTGGCTTGGAGTGCAATGTTAAAAATGACAAAACAGAATTTGGAATTAATTAGTGATATAGATATGCTTTTAATGATAGAGATGGCTAAAAGAGGAGGAATATCTCAAGTATGTTCCAAGAGATATGCTAAAGCAAATAACAAATATCTTCCTGATTATAATAAGAATGAGGACAACTCTTCCATGTCAGGTCAGGTTAGATCTGTGACCTGCTACAGGTACCATGTAAACCTGTACTAACCTTTTCCATGGTCGGGTTGTCGGCGACTAAACTGTCTCCCCCACCAGGTTTTCTGGTCAGGAGGGTGTTTGGATATGGACACCCAACAGGATTAAAAACAAAACCTGTCAAAAGGCGGAGGAGCTCCTTGTGAGCCAACGGCCATCCATATCTAGTGCCCAACTGTGTCTGCGGACGTCCTCCTGCAGTTGGGTTACTTTTTTATTAGGAGGTTGGTGGCAGGATTTGCACTCCGGCCACCGTAAAACCCTTCATTCCGCAAAACACAAAAATGCAAAAAAATCTGAAAACCCACTCCGTGGGAGTACCTCCTGTGCAGCTTCCCTTCGCAGGGCAGCTCACCGGATGACGGGATTGGGGCAAAGCCTTCGGGACCCCCAATCTATGATGATAGTAGGGAAACCACGGGGTAACATCCCTGGGTCAGATTGCGGGAGAGTGTGTAGGAGTGGTGCTGAGGTGTCGTCCATCAGACGGCGGTCTCCTTGGGTTAACCTGAGACGGTCCCTTAGGGTGGGTGCCTGGAATGTCCTATCCCTAAGAGAGGATGATCACCTGTCTCTGTTATCATCTGAGCTCAAGCGTTTGGACATCGGGATTGCAGCTCTCTCTGAGGTTCGGAGACCGGATTGCGGCGAGATAATGGTGGGTGGTTACACCTACTATTGGTCTGGTCGCTCTGATGGTTACCATACCCAAGGAGTTACTGCAGCTGTGTCCAATAAGCTGACCCCAATGATAATTGAGGTAACACCGGTCAACGAGCGTATTATGGGATTAAGGATTCATCACTCCTTAGGTGTCTTTTCCGTGGTCTCTGTTTATGCTCCGACTGAGGCGAGTGATCTCACCATGAAGGATGCATTCTACGCCACGCTCGAGTCTGTGGTTGATCAGTGCCCCAGGCGAGATACACTTCTAGTCTTGGGGGATTTCAATGCATCGACTGGAACTAATAGGGATGGTTATGAGGTGTGTGTTGGTCCCCATGGGTCAGGAACTATGAACCAGAATAGCACTAAGTTCCTTGACTTTGCAAGAAGTCATGGACTTAGGGTGGCTGGTTCATGGTTTCAGCGCCCACAAGCTCATCGCTGGACTTGGTATTCCAACGCTGGCGGTGTGGCAAAAGAGATTGACCATGTCCTCATTGACGGTCGCTGGAGGATGATCCAGAACTGCAGGGTCTACCGGAGTGCTCAGTTCCTCAATACTGACCACAGGCTTGTTGTAGCCACTCTAAAGCTGCACCTTAAATCCTGGAGAATGGTACCATCTCAGCCTAGGCTGGATGTTGGCAAGCTCAGTGATGAGGGAGTAGCTGAGGAGTTTGCGAACAAGCTGAGTGGACACTTGGGGGGTCTGGGTGCTTTGGGGGGTCCTGAAAGAGTTGTGGAGTGCCTTCAAGACCACCGTCCTTGATGTTGCCGGTGGATGTCTTGGAACTCACCGCAGGGCAAAGAAGAATTTTGTCTCTCAAGGGACACTGGATACCATTGACCAGAGTCACAGGGCCAGGCTGAATGGCAGAGCTGAGCTGTTCAGGGAGCTGAGGCGTAAAACTGTACGTGCACTGAGGGTGGACAAGGAGGCCTATGTGCGAGGAATCTGTGAGGGGGTAGAGTATCACCTGTGGACAGGTGATTCTCGTCCCGCTTACAGGGGAATTCGCGCATTGCGTTCATCCAAGCCCATCCCTTGGAGCACTGCCGTGAGAGCAGAGAGTGGTAGGCTCTTGACAGAGGAGTCTGAAGTGAAGGCCCGCTGGGCCGGTTACTTTCAGCGGTTGTACCTAGCTGATACCCCAGCTGTCGAGTTGGATGTCAAGGGTGTTACAAACCCTGTTGCTGACCCTCGAATCAACTGTGGTCCACTTTCGCTTGTGGAAACACGGGCTGCGGTGAACCGGTTGAAACGGGGCAAAGCTCCAGGGATCTGTGGCATCCATGCCGAACTTCTCAAGGCTGGTGGAAATGCTGCACTCGTGTCGTTGCATGCAGTTTTGTGCTCTGCCTGGAACACAGGCATCATCCCAACTGATTGGAAGAGGGGCCTTGTTGTTCCTCTCTGGAAAGGGAAGGGTGATCGCCAAGACTGCAACAACTACCGAGGGGTGATGCTGCTCTCAGTGCCGGGCAAGGTCTTTGCTCAGATAATTCTTGATAGGGTTCGCCACCATCTACTTGAGCACCAGCGTCCAGAGCAGTCAGGCTTTACACCAAAGAGGTCAATGATTGACCGTATCCTTGCTCTTCGTGTCCTCACCAAATGCAGACGAGAGTTTCGGCAGGGGCTGCTTGCAGCCTATGTTGATCTCTGTAATGCGTTCGATTCAGTGAACCGGGATGTCCTCTGGAGGATTCTTGGTCTTCGTGGGGTGCCACCAAAACTGATCAATCTGATGTCTGAACTCTACTCTGGTACTGAGAGTGCTGTGAAGTGTGGTGGTACCATCTCTGACTTATTTCCAGTTGTTACTGGAGTTCCTCAGGGGTGTGTACTGTCCCCCACACTTTTCAGCACTTGTATGGACTGGATTTTAGGGAGGATGTCAGAGAGATCAAGCTGCGGTGCATCTTTTTGGAATGTCAATATCTTGGACCTTGATTTTGCAGATGATGCAGTCATCTTTGCGGAGACTTTAGATATCCTTTTGGGGGCCCTCGAGGTGCTGAATGAGGAGTCAGAGTCACTGGGATTACGGGTTTCTTGGGTCAAAACTAAGATCAGGGGTTTCGGTGACATCTTGGATGCTGCTGTCCTGTGTGTCTGTTTGTGGTGAGGATGTTGAGGTCGTGGAGAGATTCACTTACCTTGGCAGTGATATTCATGTCTCTGCTGGCTGTGAGTCAGAGGTCAATAGACGTCTGGATCGGGCCTGGGGAGTCATGGATTCACTGGATCATGGGGTGTGGCGCTGCCGGTACCTGTGCAGGAGGACGAAAGTCTGAGTCTTCAGGTCCTTGGTACTTCCAGTCTTGCTCTATGGATGCGAGACTTGGACTCTGACCAAGGATCTGAGACTGAGACTTAATTCCTTTGGTACCAGGTCTCTTCGGAGAATCCTTGGCTATCGCTGGTCGGATTTTGTGTCCAACGAGTGGTTGCTGAGAGAGACTCGGATGAGATTTGTTACCTGCATAGTCCGTGAGTGTCAGTTGCGGCTGTATGGACATGTGGCTCGTTTTCCTGACGCTGATCCTGCTCACCAGATTCTCTCAGCGGGGGAGTCTCGTGAGTGGAGGAGGCCAGTGGGCCGACCACGTGCCTCGTGGTTGCAGCAGGTTGACCATCATCTCAAGGGGATGGGGATGGGCCTGGCATCTGCCTGGTGGATGGCCATACGGAGGCCCCTGGAGTACTGGCAGAAAGTGGACGCAGCGACGCGCTGTTCTGGCACATGCTCCCATACCTGACCTGACCTTAACTGAGGTATTATGATTCTAACAATTTGTATGGGTGGGCTATGTCTCAATCTTTACCTTATGGAAAACTTAAATGGGTTAAAGAAAAACATTATGAAAAAGTTTTGCACAACATTGTTGTCTCCTCTCAAAAAGAATTGGATGAAGCTGAAGTTGGATATTATTTTGAGGTTGATTTAAAATATCCAGAAGAACTTCATGACAAACAAAAAGACCTACCTTCTGCCCCTGAAAAAGAAAGTCCAATAAAAGAATGGTTTTAATGATTACCAACAGTTATTCAATATAAAAGGTAAATCTCCAGAAAAACTACTTACTACATTAAATGATAAAGAAAGTTATGTTTTACATCAAAGGGACTTGAAACAATATTTATCTGTTGGGTTGAGAGTGAGGAAAATTAATCGATTTTGAAATTTAAACAAAGTCATTGGTTGAAGAAGTATATTGATTTTAATACAAAAATGAGAACAGAAGCAAAAACAGATTTTGAGAAGGACTTTTATAAATCAATGAATAATGCTGTATTTGGAGAGACTATGGAAAATGTTAGGAATCGACAAAACATCAGACTTGCTCCATCTTGGAAACAGGCTTCAAAGTTCATTCATAGACCAAGTTTTGAACGAGCAAAGGTGTTTTCAGAGAACTTTTGTACTATTCATTTGAAAAAAAGAGAGTATTGAAATGGATAAACCTATTTATATAGGAACGTCAATTCTGGACTTGTCAAAGTCGTTAATGTATGACTATTACTATAATAATTTAAAATCAAAGCATAAGGATAATGTGTTGTTGTTATATATGGATACAGATAGTTTTATATTAGAAATTAAGACAAGTGATGTATTTGAGGATATGATTGATAATATTGATATATATGATACAAGTAATTATAAGTCAGGTGATGTGTTGTTTTCATCAAATAATAAAAAGGTTATTGGTAATTTTAAAGATGAATTGGGTGGGAAGGTCATGAGTAAATTTATAGGATTGAGATCAAAGTCTTATCTTTTACGTATATTGATAATAATAACATTGAAAGGTGTGATAAGAAGCTAAAGGGAATAAAGAAAAATATAATCAAGGAAACAGTAAACTTTAAACATTACTACAACTGTTTAACCTTAAAGAAGTAAGAGTGCAGAAAAATGAATACAATAAGAAGTTATAAACATCAATTATATACAGAGATAAATAAGAAAGCATGAGGAGCTTTTGATGATAAAATATATATTTTAGAGAATGGAATCAATAGTCTCCCTTATGGTTATAAGTATAAGTGTTTGGATATTGGATTGGGAATTTTAACAGGCTATCACCATCTTTTTACTGATTTATAAATGATAGAACCAAGCAATAACCAAACCAAAGAGTGGAGATGTAATCAGCCTTGGTATTTAAATGGAAAACACAAATAATGTGAGAAATATCAAATAAGTCTTATTGAAGAAATAACTGGGGTAAAAGTAGATAAAACAAATAAGTGGATAAATATAATTACAAATAAGTTGGAGGATGTAAAGAAAAAAATTAATATACTTGAATGGACTGAAAACTTTGATGGTTATCAATTGAACAATGGAAAAACAATTTACTCCAATCTCAAAATGATATGTGGATCAGGAGGTGGTCAAACAAGAGCATTGAGAGAAGTTTATCATTTCATTTCTGCTCAACAAAGACACTTAAACCAAGAACCAAGTTCCAAAGTGATCTTTGTGAATATACTCGATGGTGATGAATGTAATGGGAAAATTAGGTTATTCCCCAAAGTAGAACATGGACAAATATTCATTGGTTCTCTCTTTGAGTGGAATGAAAATATAAAAGGAAAGAAGTGCTTTAATCAGTAAGTCTCAATTTTACATTTGCTCAATGGGGCAGTGATCAGTGTCCTATTTTGGACTTTTGGGCCTTGAGACGGTCTCAATTTTACATTTGTTTGTATGGGAGGGGGAGGAATCAGTCTCCTATTTTGGGGTTTTTGGACCTTGAGACAAAGTTTTTTTTTTTTCCCTTTTCCCCACTCATTTGAATGGCTGCCTCAGCAGCCCCATTTATCCTCTACTCACACACATTTATATATATATATATATAATATATATATATATATATATAAATCTATATATATATATATATATATATATATATATATATATATATATATATATGCGAGGATGGGGGCGGTTGAGGACTTGAAGAGGAAACGGTGTGTGGAGGACAGAGAGTTGGAGGTGGGGGTGGAGGGAGGGCAGAGAAGGGACAGAGTTGGGAAAGGGTGTTGATTTGAGGCTTTAGCGGGGGGGGAGGGGGGTTGGAGGGTTTGAGGATGTGGGGTTGGGAGCGCAGGTTAAGAACTTGAATGAGATAGGGGGAATAGAGGACAGAGCTGGAGTGTGAGGGGAGGGGAAGACAGAGTTGGGTTAAGGGGGACAGAGTGCTGGGAGAGAGGGTGTGAGGACTTGAAGTCACATTTTACATTAAGTGGAATTTACGTGGGTCCTTGCCATTATGCTGTCAAAATTTGTCTGAGCAAACTCTCTAAATATTACACTCCATTGGGAACTAATTCCCTTCCAACAGTTTGGTGGATCTGGTATGTGTTTTTGCGTGCGTGCGCACGAACACATCCGCGTGTGTACTGGGTAGAGCAATGTATATAGCGATTTATGTACAACTGTATAAATCTCTGTACTGTGTCCACATAGTTATCATCGTGATCATGATTTAACAGACTCTATACAGAGCGTCGGTTCTGCCGTGTCAGTTTCTCAGCTGGGATTACAATTCTGAGTGGGTCGCCACTCTGACCCAGATGTACTGTACATGCATGTACATCTGCACTGTGTATCGTGATATGTGCATGTATGTCTTATTGTGTGTATACTGTATAGGGATAAGTGTGTCGTTGGTTGTTTTCTCCACATGTGGGTTTCAGAAGGTGGAATGGAGCCCTCTCAGGTCTCAAGGTATCCACCTACGTGTGTGTGTACATATGTATGTATGTGTGTATATATATATATATATATATATATATATATATATATATATATATATATATATATATATGTAATGAAGCATACATCACCTCTGACACATGATGTATTGGAGGTGATGTATTGGTGTAATTTATGCACTTGACATCATCATCGTGTCATCATCAGCATGCTTTTTTTTTCTCTTTCGTTGAATTCAATGTTCCTCGCTGCAAACTCCAGAATGGTGATCAATGGGGTCATGACAATGCGACAATGTGCTCGTGTGGCAGGCAACACTTGTTGCTGACAGGTCGTGCAGCAATTGCTGTGATGGGACTCGATCTGTGCCTTGCTGCCTCATCAAGTTAGGGGATTCGATTCGTGTGTGTGTGTGTGTGTGTGTGTGTGTGTATGTGTATGTGTATGTGTATGTGTATGTGTATGTGTATGTAAGTAAGTTGCTCTTGTTGGCTTCTATTTTCACATGTGGGTGGGTTTCAGAAGGTGGAATGGAGCCCTCTCAAGTCTCAAAGTGTGCCAGTGTGTGTAAAGGCCTTTCTTTGATTTATATGCAATTCCACATCCCTAGACAAATGTCAACTAAATTTTGCATGCATGCTGTGGATACCCAATGTCACGTCATGAGGATCTAAAATAATCACTCCCCCCCCCCCCGCCTTAAGGAAAGTATGTATGCGTGTGTAGGTCTAAAAATTAGAGAAAAGACCTGGCTGAGCCAATCTCCATCAACTTTTGCATACGTACTGGGGGTAGCCAGGATCAGGTTATGTAAAAACAAAAAAATCCCCCCTCTCCAACCCCCCACAAGGAAATTCTCTATGCATGTGGGTTTATACGTCTGAAAATCATATAAAAAACGACGGCATGAGACTAATGCGAAACTGACCTCAAACAAGGAAATGAGGCCACTTGGCCCATCATTGCTGTGGTTCACTCTCGGGTTAATTTTTGCTACAGCTTTAAACATCAATCTTTTTGATATTTTACTGAAGTCTAAGCAATTCAATCTTGATTGCATGAGCCAGTGTATGTATGTATATACAACCTAGATGTCTGTATCATGTGTGTGGAGGGATACATACATCTGTGAGTGTTTGTACGAAACCCAAGTGTGGGAAAAGCAATATGGAAACCAGTTGTGCTTCTAAAATGGCAACATTTTATTATGTACATGTTTAAAAAAACAACAAAAAAAAGGGTTTGGTTTGGCATGCTTTCAAAAGCGCTGTGTAATGTTTAAATAGACAAATATAATCGTACTCGTGCCCCTTCCTAACCCTTTCCCTGTATTTTACAGCATCGTTGAAAACCCGGACCATCAATCAAAGCAGTACAAAGCAGGTAAACACATGGCTTACTCAGAGAGCACATAAAGAAACTCAAGCAATAGGCTGAGCCCATAAGGCCCCCACAATGTAACGGTGGGAGTATCAGCTTAAACAAGGGGCCCAAAATTTTAAGTTGATATTAAAAAAAGGAAAAACTTCTTACACAGTATAATCTAACTCCACGGGGTGCTTTTAACTTGCATAACATGGGTTCTTTCAGTAGATTTCATGATAGGAGCAACCAACCGAGGAGAGCTATTACAAGTTTTATCTGTGATTGTACATTGATACATTGGCCCCACCGTTGCAAGGAGAAGCTAATAAGTGGATAATGAAGGGGACATGAGCATGGGAAGATTATGAGCAAGTAGGGAGGCAGGTGCGATTACTGCCTGTGAATAAGTGCTTGTGGTTGCGATCTGGTTTAATTTGCGGTATCTGACACATTTACCAACTAAGGAACCATAAACGAATGCTTGCATCCACCACCAACACGTATCGCGGCGTAACCTTAAATTATACGGGTGATTTGTCCTCGAGTGTACATTTCGTATTGACTTGGTAAGGGATGTGATGCAAAGACGTTTCAAAAACAAATCTCAAGATGGCATCAAAGACAATCTAGGCCAGGGTAGCTTTGTTTCGGTTCGGTGTTTCATGTGGCTCCGATCGTGGCACACGAGAGATGCAATTCCACTGCAATGTTGTTCTGTGCCCAGAATCCCATCATTGTTTGGTATACGTTGGTGAATCTTTCATTTTTTTCATGACTACCTCCATCTCAAGCTGTTCTCGTCTTCCTGAGGGAAGGTCTTCCTGTTCATGAATGCAAAACCATTCCATCCTAGGAGTGAAATGCAACATGGCAGCAGCAAGAGAACGACACATAGCTTTATGACCCCCAACGACCCCCATCGTTTAGCTTTATTAACAATCGCCGAGGTTCCTTTTGAGTAATTTGAATACCACCCACACGGGTGCTAGAAGTCCTGTATCTCGGCCTCAGCATAGCAACAGTGATTCTCTAGGGTGCGTGGTTGTGGGGGACAACTGGTGTGTTACAATCAACTCTGGAATAGTGGAACAAACAGGATGTGTTGCAGTGGAATTGCACTCTTGGCTAGTTAATGACAGGACAAATGTGAGAGCACCTTTTGCGCTTGAGGCACTCACTTTGTGGTAAGCACGCAGCACAGATTGCTCTTTGAGTTGTCTGGGCCACAATTTGTGTGTGATCTAATGTGTCTGTTTCAGATTCCATTCATTAACCCTTCCAAACTCGACGGCAATTGTGAATAACCGTTAACATGTCACCAAAATAACACCGTGATTTCATGATGATTAACTAGGCATTCAGTTTGTACTGCACAGTGTTGTTAGAGGTTGCGCCACAAGAGTAACATGAACGCAGTCAGTAGTTGACTGTGCTTGGAAAAGTATTACGCCACCAATTACGCTCACTAATCATAAACTGACTAAATAACTTAGCACCTTCAGGTGGTTGCGAATGTCTTACTGTAGCAGTGCTTTTACCTGGCATCCAAAGCCACCAGACTTCATACGATGTCAGCAGAGAACGGTTTATTACGATAGTTATCAGACCAGCTCAAACATCTTGCAAAATACCCTGGTTGGCTCGAGTACTCTCCGAAAGCACGTGATTTTGACACCTGGGGAGTAATCAATTCATGTGATGCAGATGAACATGAAGTCTTTGCATGACTCGCTCTTCCGGGAAGAGTTGGAGCATTGTGAAAAGTGCTGTTTGCTTTGCCTGTGCCTATTGTGAGCACTTCACAGAGGAATGAGCCAGGTGGAAACTATAGCTTGGAAGTCGGTAGAAAACGAATGAATGAATGAATGAATGAAGCAGCAGTCACATCTGTGATGTTCTATCAAAGCTGGGTGGGGTTATATGTAGGGAAGTCGGTGACCAGTTAAAACACCATCACGATTACACGAAGAAGGAAAAAAAAAAATCTAAATCTTGCTCCTACTTATTACAAAAAATGATCACAGCGCCGAGACAGGGTTCATGTGCATTCCTTTTCTCCACCGTGTGTTGAGGGTCTTTGTAGTGTGTGCAGGGACTACTCCAGACCAGCGCGGCTCTAGCAAATATGGCTTCCGACACCGATAAAGAGGAATGTTGGCAGAGGCTGTGAAATCTTCACCAGGTATACAAATCCATGAACAATAGCAACGTTTTTTTTTTAATACGGAATCCTTTTGGTGTCCCGTCGGGGGACCCGAAGGAAGTATCCAGGCCGAGGACAAGATTGTGCTTGCTGCTTCACAAATCGGGTCAAGTCCACCATCTTGTCTGTCTGAGTTTTAACTATGATAAAATCCATACATTTCCAGAGCTACCTTGAAACAGCACAGCTTAGTTCACACCCTGACATTGCATGGAGTCATTTGACCTTTTGTTGGTACTTGAAAAAAAAAAAAACCCACCCATCTTGGCTTTGTGTTGTCATATCATTGTCCACGTTGCGACGACAAGCGCAATTTTGGCTGGTGGACAAACGAGCCACCATTTTATTTGAGTAACTGCTCGTTACTCTTTCCCTTCCCACCGTGTCCTGTGAAATCCTTTTGTCTTCCCTTCTGGGAATCCACATAATTCTGCACATCCGCTGTGTTCATGTTGATTGTGTCAGTAGCTTTGTGAGCTGGAATGTAAAATTTTAATGCAGTTGGATTCTGTTCTTCCTTGGCATGGCAGGACCAGCTTACTACCTGACAGGCTCAGCTGGTAGCAGCAGTAAGTTGGCCCAGTTTCTACATGTCGGTGCCTTCTCTCAGAGGGCAGAATGGCTTAGCAGATTGGACCCTTCCATCATTTTTCGCGATCTTCCCCCAATCAATTTCAAGTTCATCCTTCGTTCTGCATCTCTTTGCATCTGCAGGATTTCATACGAAAGATGAAAACCCTGCCATTGCAGCTGGCCTAAGTGCAGGCCGCAACCCAGCAGTCATGCCAGACCTGGGCCCAAAGCCCTCAGCTGCGGGATAGGGTGGTGGCTTGCCTCCAGGATTGGCACCTTCTGCTTCACCTCTCTCAGAAACTGGGCCACAACAAGCATGGATGTCTCGTCGCTGTCGGCGCCATGAGCTGAAGTAGCTTGGTTCGCTGATGTAGTGGTTCACAAAAGAGTGTGAAGAGTCAGTCTCACTGGGCACATCTGGCTCTGGCTCAGGGACATGTACTGCCTGAAAGAATAAGAATGACAGTGGCATCTAAGTTAGTCGTCTTCGTCATCATCATCATCATCATCATCATCATCATCATCATCATCATCATCATCATCATCGATGTACCATACTCTTAGACTGTCTCTTGGCAAGAGTGATGCTGGTAGCCATCGCAATTGGTCAGAGCAGGAATTTGGAATTTATTCAGGGTGTCGGCGATTACTCGCCTAATGTATTTGTGAACTACACCATGGGACCTTTGGTGTTCAGCTGAACGTCCTTAATGTCCTTGCGATGAATATTAATGCATTGCTTTGCATACAAAATACTATGGTGGTCGTTTACATCTGGGTTGTGATTCAAACCCAGGTGAGACAGCACAAAGGTGGGTGTATCATAAGTTTAAGCTGTTGTGTTTGCTGATAAGTTTGCATTTCTGAAATGCATTTCGGAATGAAATGAGTGTTTCCTAAAGTTGAGGTGATGTGCCATTGTGCTGAGGTGTGGGGCTTCACGTTGCATGTTGAAGTTATTCCAGCTTCCGTTCATCTTCACCATTAAAACAAATATGGCTGTCCACTTGGTACCTGCATGGCAGGACAGCATCACCAGTTTACATGCCCGAGGAAGCTGCAAACAGTTCTGCCACTCTGGGGTTTTTTTTTTTCAAGGGACTATGGATATGTATAATAACAATTTTTATTATCACTTTGAGAGCATGCTGACACCAAATGTGACGAGCTCAAAATGGCAAAGCACTCACTTATTTGTTTTAACATGGTTGGTCTTAGGCCTTGGTGTCACGTGGATTTACTGGGCCTTGAATGTGAAGTAGAATGAGGCCATTTTCATCTTACAAATGTGGTGTAGTGGGGTGTGGTCCGGTGTGAGAGGAGACTTCATCGACATAGAAGATGGAGAAGTGTGGTTATATGAAAGAAGAGGGGGTTAGGAGGGGAAGCAAAGAGGATGAGAAGAAACGGAGAAGAAGAAAAAAAGAAGGAAAAAAGGTGGTCAGAAGTGTGGTTTAAAAAATCTGACATTTTTAACCTTCGCCATCTTCGAAGATGGATGGAGGTTACTGTTTTCACCCCTTTCTGTTTGTTTGTTTGTGAACAGTATTATGGAAAAACTCCTAGACGGATTTCGACGAAACTTGGTGGGGGGGTTAGGTATGGTCCAAGGATCATGCCATTAAATTTTGGACTTGGTCCCCCCCCCAAAAAAATTGTTAGATAATTTTTTTTTTTGCATTTCTACATGTTTTAAGTGATTTCCAACCCCCCCCAAAAATTGTTACCCCCCCAAAAAAATTGTTAGAGATTTTTTTTTTTGCATTTCTACATGTTTTAAGTGATTTCCAACCCCCCCAAAAATAGAGAAAACATTTTTTTTTGCATTTCTACATGTTTTAAGTGATTTCCTACCCCCCAAAAAATGTTACCCCCCAAAAAATTGTGAGAGAAATTTTTTTTTGCATTTCTACATGTTTTAAGTGATTTCAAACCCCCCAAAATTGTTACCCCCCAAAATTTTTTTTTTTTGCATTTCTACATATTTTAAGTGATTTCCAACCCCCCCCCAAAAAAAATTGTTTGAGAAAATGTTTTTTTGCATTTTTACATGTTTTAAGTGATTCCCAACCCCCACAAAAATACCCCCCACAGAAAAAGAAAAGAATTTTTTTTGCTTTTCTACATGTTTTAAGTGATTTCCATCCCCCCGCAAATAATTGTTTGAGAAAAATTTTTTTTTTTGCATTTTTACATGTTTTAAGTGATTCCCAACGCCGAACAAAAAATTACCCCCCCCGCAAAAAAGAAAATTTTTTTTTGCATTTCTACATGTTTTAAGTGATTTCCAACCCCACCCCAAAAATTGTTACCCCCCAAAAAAATTGTTAGAGATTTTTTTTTTGCATTTCTACATGTTTTAAGTGATTTCCAACCCCCCCCAAAATAGAGAAAACAATTTTTTTTTGCATTTCTACATGTTTTAAGTGATTTCCTACCCCCCCAAAAAATGTTACCCCCCCCAAAAAAAATTGAGAGAATTTTTTTTTTTGCATTTCTACATGTTTTAAGTGATTTCCAACCCCCCAAAAAATTGTTACCCCCCCCCCAAAATTATTTTTTTTGCATTTCTACATATTTTAAGTGATTTCCAACCCCCCCCCCAAAAAAAATTGTTTGAGAAAATGTTTTTTTTTTGCATTTTTACATGTTTTAAGTGATTCCCAACCCCCACAAAAAATTACCCCCCCCGCAAAAAAAGAAAAAATAAATTTTTTTGCATTTCTACATGTTTTAAGTGATTTCCAACCCCCCCAAAAAATTATTGGAAAAAAAATTTTTGCAACTTTTTTTTCAACAAAATTTCGATTTTTTTTTTGGCATTTTTACATGTTTTAAGTGATTTCCAACCCTCCCCCCCCAAAAAAAAATGTTGGAGAAAAGAACTATAACTGTCAGCACTGTTGACATCATATTTAATGAATAAGATATAAGGTTCACTTGAGTGACCCAGCAGTATTGGCGGCGGAGGTTTTGCACTCTCTTGAGTGCTCCCCCTCGAGTTATCCTCCGCCATCTTCGAAGATGGATGGAGGTTACTGTTTTCACCCCTTTCTGTTTGTTTGTTTGTTTGTGAACAGTATTACGGAAAAACTCCTCGACGGATTTCGACGAAACTTGGTGGGGGGAGGGGGGGTTAGGTATGGTCCAAGGATCATGCCATTAAGGTTCACTTGAGTGACCCAGCAGTATTGGCGGCGGAGGTTTTGCACTCTCCCGAGTGTTCCCCCTCTAGTTGTGTATGTTATACGTAGATCGTGTTACAATAAACATGTATGGCCAAGGTAACATTGGTTTTGGCTTTAAGTGAAATCCAGGCAGATTTTGTGCAATGAATTACATCACAACTGCAGGCAGCAGTCCATCTCGATAAAATTTAAATATAATCAGCAAAACTGGAGAAAATGAATAAATTCAGATTACATTGAATTATTGGTGGTTACCGATTGGCTGTGCCAACTGTATTAGCAATCGGGGATCCCCAATAACAAGAGATTGTTCTCTCATCCAAAAATACAGGGAAATTTGTTGAAGTCGCAAACATTGCTTGCTGCTGTATTCCTTCTACATAAGGAGGCAAAGTGAAAACTTTGATCTTGATCAAATGTTTTTAATTCTAAGTTTTTGAAATTTAATTTTGGTTTCCTTTTTGGGGTTAATTAACATAAAGTCATTAGTGGTCTGAACTGAGGACTTGTAAAATTGGAAGCAAAAAACAGTTGCGCTGAACTGAAAGGGGAATATCGGGTGAAAATCCCCAGTAAACGAAGCACGTCGTCTTATTCTTAACTCAACATGCCGTCAAGCTTCTCAATCCCCAAACCATCATCATTCTTTGAGTCAGTCAAACAGGGTAATGTAAAAAGGGGATTACGACACTGTCTAGCAAATAAGATAATAAGCCAAGACACGAACAATGCACCGAGTTTCTGCCAAAGCGGCAAATGAACTTCATTCTCGAAACGTGAAATGCTGAGAGTCAACATAAATATCCACTCGCAAGAGACCCAGAAAACATCTGTCCAACCTCGGTGAACTTTAAAACGTGTCTCCCTCCGCTCAAACCTGGTGGCACCTTGTTAAGTCTGTCTCTGGAGTATGCTCCCCTTCCATGCCTTCCCTCAATTCAAATAGCACCAAAGCTGACTGCTCGTGAGAAGGCTGAATGCCTCAATTCTGTGTTTGCTTCTAAATCTGTCCCCAAGTACTCGCTGTTTGTACCCACCCTTCCCAGTCACCCCAAACAGCTGCTGGACTTTGTCTTTTGCACCTGAGAAGGTCGAGAAGCTTCTTTGAACCCTTTTTTCTTAATACATTGTCGAGGCTCGTGTGAGAGATAACACACAGAAACACACAACAAGGTGAGCAGGAGAGGGAAGAAAAAAAAAACACAGTGGGGAACAGAGACACGAGGAGATCTGTGGAAGGGAGAGGGATGGGGTGGGGTACACAGGTAAACACAATGAACACTGCAGGGACTGACATGTCCTTTCACGACAGGGAATTTCAGGAAGGAAAGCAAGGAATTTCAGGAAGGAAAGCAGGGAATTTGAAGGAGGTGGGCTTGGGGTGGATTAGCGAGGGTAGAAAAGATCGTAGTTTTGGATGGGGGAGATCAGAGATGGTGGTGAACAGCTGTTGTTAAGACTTGTAGGGAAGAGTGGGATTAAAGAGAGTGTGAAGAGAGTTTGTTCCAAAGGAGGGGAAAAGAGGAATGAAAGAGTGAAGATGAGCAGTGATTCTTGTAGTTTTACTATTCTGGTAGTGGTCGTGAATCTGGTAGTGATTCGAGATGTTGGTGGACCTTGAGCGCCCTGTGGAAATATGGGGGGGGGACATATCGCAGACAGAGTGGGGGGGGGGTGGCGAGGCTGCAGAGGAGATGGTAGAAGGTAGAAAGAGGAGACAGAAAGGCCACCGACTTGCCTGTGGTGAGAGTGTGAGAGACCCAAAGACTTCGCCTCATCGTGGGAGATACCAATGATCCTAAATGCCTTGGTTTCCATCGTGTGAAGCCGAGAAAGGTGAGAGCCAGTAGCACCAGCCCAGAGTGGAGAGCAGTACTCCATCAGACTGTGGACAAAAGCTTTGTATGTGGTCAGGAGCTCAGGTGTGCCGAGGAAGGACTTTGCACGATGGAGGATGCCCAGTCGGTGACTGGCTTTGAAAGCCAGCTTGGAAATTTGGCTTTCCCAGGAAAGATCATGGCAGATAGTGAGACCCAGAAGATTGACTGAAAGGACTTCTGCAAGAGTATTGTTGAGAAAGTAGATGGGGGTGGGGGGGAGGGGTTCAGACGATCCTTTTGGAGAGACGCAGTGAGAGTGTGAGGTTTGTCAGGATTGAAAGACATGGTCCACGTGTTGGACCAGTTTGTGATTTATCCCGATCTGCAGAGAGTGAAGAGGCTGCTGCTTGCTGATCTGAGGGATGACAGATGGTATGGCAGAGGGTGGAGTAACAGCAAAGAGATAAAGAGGATTTTCCAGAGTCAGAGAGATCATTGATGACAAAAAAGAACAGGGCCCAGAACACTGCCTTGAGGAACTCCAGCCTGGACAGGAAGAGAGGATGAGAGAACTCTATTAAGGGCCACACGTTGGCTGCGACAGGAGAGGAAATCTGAGCCATGAGTGAAGATGTCCTTGGATAGCATAGGAAGAGAGTTTGGTGAGCAGGGCAGGATGCCAGACCATATAGAAAGCATGTGAGATGTCTCGGGAGATGGCTCTGATTTCATGTCTGGCATTGAGGATCTCCATCGATTGGTGAGAGAGCAGAAGCAGCATATCCAGGGTAGAGTGACCTGGTTTGAATCCAAATTGTTGATCGAAAATCAACACATTGGAGAAGAGGAAGGATTTAATGTCTGAAGTGATGATGGATTCCATAACCTTGCTGATGGTTGGGAGAAGACCGATTGGTCTGTAGTTGTAGGGATCAGTTTTTACACCTTTTTTATGCAGGGCGGTGATGTTTGCTGATTTCCATGCAGATGGCAGATGGCCTTAAGCAAAAGAGAGGGTGAAACCTTGACTGATTCTGCAACTGGATTAGACAGCAACAGCTCACATCTCCTGAAAACCTACTTTGCTGCCCTTGAGCATCCTCTTTCTGCTTTTTTCTTGTTCACCTTATAATTTTCCCTAGGTCACCTTCCACCCACTTGGAAATCAGCCACCATCACTGCATTACATAAAAAGGTGCAAAAATTGATCCCTTTAACTTCAGACCTATCAGCAAGGAGTTGCTGTAGCTGTGTTCAATAAGTTGACTCCCATGATAATTGAGGTAACACCGGTCAACGTGCGTATTATGAGACAAAGGATTCGTCACTCCTTGGGTGTCATTTCCGTGGTCTCTGTATATGCTTTGACTGAGGCGAGTGGTCTCACCGTGAAGGACATATTGTATGCCACGCTCGAGTCTGTGGTTGATGAGTGCCCCAGGCGAGAAACTCTTCTCATCTTGGGGAATTTCAATGTATCGACTAGAATTGATAGGGATGGTTATGAGACGTGTTGGTCCCCACGGGTCTGGAACTGTGAACCAGAATAGCACTCGGTTCCTTGACTTTGCAAGAAGTCGTGGACTGAAGGTGGCTGGTTTATGGTTTCAGTGCCCACATGCTCATCCCTGGACTTAGTATTCCAATGCTGGCAGTGTGGCAAAGGAGATTGACCATGTGCTCATTGCTGGTTGCTGGAGAATGATCCAGAACTGCAGGGTCTACTTGAGTGCTCAGTTCCAAAATACCGACCACAGGCTTGTTGTAGCAACGCTGAAGTTGCAGATCAAATCTGAGAGAATAGTACCATCCCAGCCAAGACTGTTTGTTGGCAAGCTCAAGGATGAGAGGGCAGCTGAGGATTCTGCGAACAGACTGAGTGGGGTTTTTGGTGGGGATCTGGTTGTTTCGGGGGATCCAGAAGTGTTGTGGAGTGCCTTCAAGAATGCCAGCCTTGATGGTGCCGGTGGTTGTCTTGGAACCCTCCATCAAACGAAGAAGAACTTTGTCTGCCATGAGACATTGGATACTATTGACCAGTCACAGGGCCAGGCTCTCTGGTGGAGCTGACCTGTTCAGGGAGTTGAGGTGTAAAAGTGTACATTTGCTGAGGGTGGACAAGGAAGCCTATGTGCAAGGAATCTGGGAAGGGGTGGAGTATCACCTGTGGTCAAATGATTCTCGTCCTGTTTACAGGGAAATTCGTGCATTGCATTCCTCCAAGCCTGCCCCTCGGTGTACTGTATTGAGAGTGGTGAGTGGTGAGCTCTTGAGAGAGGAGTCTGAAGTCAAGGCCCGCTGGGCCATTTACTTTGAGCGGCTGTACCAGGTTGACCCATCAGCTGTTAAGTTAGATGTCAGGGTGTTACTATCCCCATTGCTGACTCGCCAATCAACTGTGACCTGCCTTTGTTTGTGGAAATACATGTTGTGGTGAACCAGTTGAATGGGGAGTAAAGCTTTGGGATCTGTTTTATCCATGCTGAACTTCTCATGGCTGGTAGAAATGCTGTACTTGTGTCATTGCATGCAGTTCTGTGCTCTGTTTGAAATGCAGGCATCATCCCATCTGACTGGAAGAGGGGCCTTGTTGTCCCTCTCTGGAAAGGGAAGGGTGATCACCAGGACTGCAACAACTACCGAGGGGTGACACTACTCTCAGTGCTTGGCAAGGTCTTTGCTTGGATAATTCTTGATAGGGTTCATCACCATCGCCTTGAGCATCAGCACCCAGAATAGTCAGCTTTACACTATTAGGTCAACGATTGAACGTATCCTTGCTCTTCAGATTCTCACTGATAACAGACGAGAGTTTTAGCAGGGGCTGCTCGCAGCCTTTGTTGATCGATTCAGTGAATCAGGATGCCCTCTGGAGGATTTTAGGTCTTCATAAGGTGCTACCAAAACTGATCAATCTGATTTCTGAACTATACTGTGGTACTGAGTGCTGTGCGATGTGGTGGTTCCATATGTGACTTATTTACAGTTGTTACTGGAGTTTGTCAGGGGTGTGTAATGGCCACCACACTTTTCAGTGTGTGTATGGACTGGATCCTGGGGAGGATGTTGGAGAGATCCAGCTGCGGTGCATCGTTTGTGAGTGTCAAGATCTCTGACCTTGATTTCGCAGATGATGCAGTCATCTTTGTGGAGATGCTGGATATCCTTACAGGGGCCCTTCACGCACTGAATGAGGAGTCTGAGCCACTGGGATTATGGGTTTCCTGGCTCATAACTAAGATCTAGACTCTCAATGACTTTCGGACATGTGAGTTTATGCCATCCAGTACATTTGCAGAATCAGTTAAGCATTGCCGGAATCTTCTCCACATTATCAGGTGCAAAATACAGAGGCCAGGAGCAAGCAGCTGGGTGTTTGGCTTTCTTATGGGTGGAGTCGGCTGTGGGGCCATTTGAAGAGAGGGTAGGGATGGACGGGGAGCATACTCCGGACTATTATCCAACTACAATGCCTTCACCCACAGCTTGGAGTACTGCTCTCCCCTGTGGGCTGGTACTCTGGCCTCACACCTTGCTCAGCTTGATGCCATGGAAACCAAGTCCTTTGCAACTGAGAAGTGCTATGTAATCACCCCAACTTATTTGTCCCTCTTTTTTTTCCCCCCCGCCTGTGGAACTAACCTTCATACAATGTTCAATTTAAGTCATCCCTCCAGGACTTCAAGACAGCTGCTCACCACCATCTCAGATCGTCCCAAATCTAAAACCGTGACCTTTTCTTCCCTCGTTCACCCTCCAAGCCCACCTCTTTCCAGGTTTCCTGTTTTTAAAAGTAGACTGTTCAGCCTGGTGGAGGTATGCACGCTAGCTACTGAGCGCCATTCTAGTTATTTATATTTCTTGCTCATCTGAGTAATCGCAGCACCCGGTGTATGGAGGCATTTTACATTTTGAGATCTGTGTGCAAAATATTGTACACAGAACCGTTTGATATGTCTGTAGTCATGGTGAATTTATTTCACCATTATACCAATTCTTCCACATGCTGCATGTTGTTCAGTGAATGGATTTTTCGGAGTCGCCTGGAATGAGACTCTGTTGCGCTGTTTTCACGTCCCTCTTAAAACTCCCGCACCAAACTATTTTTCACATCGAGGTGAATTATTATGCAACAAGCTGGCGATGAATGTCTACAGGAGTTTACCAACTTGGATGCAAAACTTTAAAGATGACATTGCTAAGTCAAAAGTGGTCATTTTTCAGTATGTGCTGTATATACATACGCGCTGCACCATAATGAGACACTGCATGACGTTATTTGCAGCCGTGTGTCAAATGATGCGGGAAACGTTATGTTGCTTGAGTGTGCAAATACCGTTCAGTTCACATTCATGCAATTATGAATTGGAAGACCTTCCTATTTGAATGCACCGCATTAGATCACTGTTCTTCATTGCATGAACCCGCGAGCCCCTGGTGGTGGCCTCTGTTGGCCTGAAGTGCAGCCCCTGATGTGCGGCCGATAATACACAAATGTGAAAACACCACATCAAAATCCACTATAAATGCTATCAAATCGACACAATGGTTTCAAATGAGTGTTCCAACGCGAAGCATAAAAGTAACATAACTCCATCAGGAGATGGCAGTTTACAAACAATTGTGCGTGTAGCCCAGGTAACCACAACAAAGAAGAGTACATGGGGTGGGGCCTAAGCACAGCCATTACGGAGTCCTGCAGGCGGAGAGGTGGCTCTCACACTGATGTCTTATCAGCAAAAGTGGGTTCTCTCTAAAAAAAATAGTGAATATCACTGCCATCGATGATGTATTGACTGACTGATGTACCTTACTCTGTGATACAGGGTGTTGATTCTGCAGAGGCATTTTCTTAGCTAAGTGTCATGCTGGGTGGTTTGCCATCCCTCTCCGAGCAGTCGTTCGAGCAGGAATTTGGAATTTGTTTAAAAATTTGGAATTTGGAAAAAAAAGCTCAACTGAGGAACTAAATACAGGACAGCAATTCCTGTTTTTTTATTTTTAAAATCGTTTAAACCACATGAGGAAACTTGTTTCAACACAACAATTCAATGTTGTGACTCGGCTCAGACCAACCAAAGTTAAAGAAAGATCCCTCAACATCTCCTTCACATTGATCTGAGAGGAGACCAAGATAAAGTCATTTCCTTGTCTTCCTGGGGTAATTCCATCCATTCTTCAGAAAGCACAAATTTCACTATCTTAGGGATATTTAATGTCCACAGCCTGCTTTCAAAATAGGACAGCCATCCAAACCTTGTATCATTAAGCAGGGAATGCTCTATGATGCAACAGCATGCCAAGCACTTGATTGACAGTTTGGAGTTTGATCCAATTCCACAAGGGAAGGAAGCCAAACTGGAGAACCGAGATGCGAGTACAAACAGTACTACTGAGCTATCTTATAAATATTGATTTTTACATTTTTTTTTCTGCCCGAAGCCCTCACTTGCACACCAGTGTGCACCGTACAATATTTGTACGACTGCATGCTCAGCGTCTTTGCGAGAAGTCGGGTACGCACGTAGTAAACGGGCGAAACCAGGACCAGTAGGAGGAATCGGGAAAGTGTGCCTTTCATGGCAGTGCACCGACCGAAGTTGCCGAGTCAAACACTGGCAGCCTTTGAAGGAAAACGTGTAGGAGGGGGTTCTATGATTGTGATGTAAGCGGTTAAACTTGTCTGCATTTCCATGGTGTTATACTTCTCGGTTACCCTCTCATTGCTGGCTCTGAGTGTTTGTGTCTGCCTTTTTAGGCACAAACTGGGCGTCGGGTGGGCTGGGATGAGCAAACATTACAAATCCTGTCTGTCCGTGCGTCCGTCCGCAGCCTCCACTCCAAAATGATTTGATGCATTTCTTTGATATTCGTCAGGAGTAAGCAATACTACTGGGGGGGGGGGGGGTGAGGCACATCAAATGGTTTTGGCATCGGAGGTAGTTTATATTTTTGGCAAAAAAAAAAAAAACATTTTATGGGAGACAATAGTACAGGATTGTATATGCTTTTGGGATCAATTATTTATTTATACAAGTTTACCCTCTTCACTGCAACATACCACCTTGAATTATTTATATATTTTAATACACTTTACCATCAACAGGAGTCACGACCGACAGATGACCATTATTTATTTATTTATTGACCTACAATTTATCGTCTCCACTACCGACATACCACTGTGAATTATATTGTTTTTCGACTCTTTGCTATCACCATAACCTACCGACCACTTGAATTACTCATTTATTTATATACATTTTGCTGTCACTGCTACTCATCGTCACCTCATATGCAACCTGTGGTTGCTAGTTGCATTATTGCTGGGAGCGTGGCTGTGCTACTAATGCAGTGCACCCTGTTTACAGTAAGCTGAGTCAACCCACCTGGTGTTATTTATCGACACGACAGGGGCTCAAACTCTAGAAACTAAGATCTTAAGCCAACCACCTTCACCGTTAAGCCAAAACCAGGCATCACCACCTTGAATTGTTGATTTAATTATGCACACTTGACCATTCCCACGACCAACACAGAATTTTATTTACTCGAAAATACCACCCATCGCTTTGCTGACGGGAATACTAGAGTGGGGGGTGAAAAAGACGGGGGAAGATATATATATATATATCTTCTTAGTCTTCTTCTTCTTCTTCTTCTTCTTCTTCTTCTTCTTCTTCTTCTTCTTCTTCTTCTTCTTCTTCTTCCGGCTTCTCCCTTTAGGGGTCGCCACAGCGGATCATCCGTATGATCCGCATCGTGATTTGGCACATGTTTTATGCCGAAGGCCCTTCCTGACGCAACCCTGGTCACCTCTTATGACACAGGGATATGGTACACCTATTTTAACTGGGGTATACACCGGCCCAGTACACTGGAACTTATTTCGCCGACCTCGGAAGGATGACAGGCTGAGTCAACCCCCTGGTGTTAATTCAGTGGAAAACTGGGCTTGAACTCAGGACCCTAGGATCCCAAGCCGCCACCCTAACCACTGAGCCAACACCAGGCTCATATATATATATATATATATATATATATATATATATATATATATATATATATATATATATATATATATATCAGTGTGTGTAGGGGAGTGAGGAGGGGTGTGGGAAGGGAAGACAGCATGAGGTGGAGCATTAATTACGATTCATACTGTTTCATCAAAATGATTCTGCATAGAATAACAGTGAAGATGGAAACAAAATGATGTCTGAAATCCATTTTCTACCAGTCATACTATCAAAACGGCCCAGAGATAAACAACACCCGGACACGTCCGGAGACAAAACAAGCCAGACACATCCGGAGCCATGCCGTCCACACAGAAATGCTGCTCGGCCAAATCCGGAGACGAACTCCCGTCCGGAGACAAGCTCCCGTCTGGATATAAATACCGCCCGGACGTGACTGGAGCCAAGCTGGAGGCAAACACCACCCGGACACGCCCAGAGACAAAGACAGCCTGAACACATCCAGAGATAAACTCCTGTCCGGCCAAAAATACCGCTCGGATACGTTCGGAGACAAACACTGCCCAGACGCATCTGGAGCCAAGCTGTCTGGAGACAAACACCGCCCGGACACATCCAGAGATGAACACTGCTCGGACACATCTCAAGACAAACTCCCGTATATACAGTATATATATATATATATATATATATATATATATATATATATATATATATATATATATATATATATATATATATATATATATATATATATGTCCAGAGAGAGAGGGGAGGGGGAGAGAAAGAGGGGGGATATATATATATATATATATATATATATATATATATATATATATATATATATATATATATATATATATATGTGTGGAGAGTGAGAGAGGTGTGGGCAAAGGGTGCTGTACTGTATTGGGAGGGGGTAGAGCAAGGATGGGCCAAGGAGAGAGAGGAGTGTGGGCAGGGGAGTGAGCAGAGAGAATATGTTATGCTTTATAAAAACGCGCGCACGCACACACACACACACACACACACACACACACACACACACACACACACACACACACACACACACACACACACACACACACACACACACACACACACACACACACACACACACACACACACACACACACACACACACTTGTGCTTGGCCAATATCGGCAATTTTTCGGGAATCGGCAGGTTAGAGTCAGTGTGATTACCATCTCCAGTACTTACTGCATACAACCCAGAAACCTTGAGTAGCTTTCACCGAAAAACAATGCCACATGAATATAGACCTTTCAGGGAGATGTTCACAAACATTATTCTTTATAAACAGCTGCATGTGATGGGTGGAAAAAAATTTGGTTCGGGAATTTAGAAAACATAAATAAGGCAAACAGCTCAGAAGTTGGGTGTTATTTCACAACTCGCTCAGAATGACAGAGCACGAACCATTCGCTCAGGATGATGGAGCACGAACCACTCGCTCAGGATGATGGAGCACAAACTACTCGCTCAGGATGATGAAGAACGAACCACACACTCAGGATGATGGAGCATGAAGCATTTGCTCAGGATGACGGAGCACGAACCACTCACTCAGGATGACGGAGCACGAACCACTCGCTCAGGATGACGGAGCACGAACCATTCGCTCAGGATGACGGAGCACGAACCATTCGCTCAGGATGATGGAGCACGAACCATTCGCTCAGGATGACTGAGCACGAACCACTCACTCAGGATGACGGAGCACGAACCACTCACTCAGGATGACGGAGCACGAACCACTCACTCAGGATGACGGAGCACGAACCACTCGCTCAGGATGACGGAGCATGAACCACTCACTCAGGATGACGGAGCACAAACTTTATTTCAATGCAAAACCTACACATACCATAGTTAATGTGCAGTTAGGGTTCGGGTTGGGTGCTGTGTCCGAACAGCTTGGTTGGGGGCTGTGCCCTTGATGAGGACTTGCATCCTTGTTTTTTCATTATTTCATTGCTTATCTTTGCTTATCTTTGTACATAATATGTGCATTGCTTTCAGAGTGATGGATAAAGCAATACACACCGGACCCTCAGGGATGTCTGATAGCTTGTCTTTGTGGCTGATGCTTCCATTTGTCTCACTCTTTTCAAGGCTGGAGTACTTGGATGGGATGTCTTCATCTGAGTAGTGCAAGCTTCCTGGACTTGGCCTGGGAGGAGATCTGCCAAGGAGGTAAAATACACACACGCACACACTCCATTGTTTTCATAAAACTGTTCCGCACAACAATTAGAATCATTCATTGAACAGTAACGGTGATTGCTACATCGTTTTGGTCACCACATCTCAAGGACAGTTGCCATAGAGAGGGCTTGGCATCGGGCTACTAGATTGATTCAGCATTGGGCCTTGCTGGACATTGAGGAGCAGTTGCAGGAGACAGGGCTTTATACATTAGAAAGCAGGCGATTATGAGTGTGGAGTGTGGCTGTGCTGCTAACGCAGAGCCCCCTGTTTCCAGTAAGCAGGTACTCCTTTATGCCGATCTCAGAAGGATGACAGGCTAAGTCAACCCACCTGATGTTAGTTAACGGGACAAACAGGGGTTTCAACTCAAGGCCCTAAAATATTTTGGCAGCCACCTTAACCGCTAAGCCAACACCAGGCTTAAGACATTAGTAGCTTGTAAGCAATTGATAGATGTTCTGAATGCCCAGATTATCAGGTCCAAATCCACAGCTGTGGGTCTATACATAATTAGATCCACGATCTATCCTGTATCCAGACAGTCAATAAACCTGGAAATGCAACCTCACTGCAAAAATGTTTTACTGATAACATTTGGCTTTAACTAGAAATGTTTATCTGCCTTGCTGGAGGGTTTGATGTGTTATCATACACCAACAGGGACCCCTGGAACATCCAAGCACTGTAAAATGTGACTTCAAGTCCTTAATTTACCCCAGCCCCAACCACACCCTCATTGCATCAACCTCCCCTCCCAACTCTATCCCATCTTTGCTCTCTCCTTTAACCTCAAGTCCTCACCCTCCCAGCCCTAAGGCATCAATCCCCTCCCTACTTCAAGTCTTCAAACCCTCTCCGCACCCATCACGGTCACCTGTCCAATTCACAATCTCACGAGATATGCGGAAAAGATATGTGACCAAGAGCAGGTCACATATCAGACATGGGTTTAAGCCCTGCTTAAGATAATGCCACATAGGTATTTGGGTGGTGTGTAAGGAAACAGACTGCAACCATGATTGCTGAGGCCGATGTTCACAAGGCCCGTGACACCTATCGGCTTTATGACCCTCACAGAAGGAGAGGGCATTGCATTTGGGTCCGTTTGTTTGTTTATTTTCTGTCTGTTTGTTTGTTTGTTTGTCCGCACAAAACTTTAGTGTTTTTCTCTGCAACCGCTTGTCAGATTGAGACAAAATTTTCACCAGAGGAGCGACTACTCATGCAGAATGTTTTACTGATAATTACGATGTCATAGGTCACGTGGTGTGGCAGCCATGTTGGAAAAACAGAAAAAATTTTTGGACCTCTGTATCTCTGAAACACGGGAAATGGGGAACAAGTGTAATTTTTTAGAACGTCATAGGTGCCTTCGTGATGATATCACAACTGCATATATAGAACACTACATCTGATCAGTATGAAAATTTTTGAGGGTCATCTAGGGATAAAATAGTCCACAGAAAAAAAAAATCGATGACGTCTTCGGTCACGTGAGTCGGCAGTCACATTGTTACAAAAAAAAAAAATAACCTTCAAAAATCTTCTCTGAAGTTGCTGAACAGATCGAGGTGAAACTTTACATGTATTACCACCTAACCATGAGAAACAAAAGGTTCACACATACAACATCATAGGTCACATGATTTGGCAGCCATGTTGGATTTACCATAATACCTATAAAAATCTTCTCCAGAATGGCAGGACAGATCAAGGGGAAACTTCACATAAATGTTCCCCAAGCAATGGGTGTACAAGGTTATTCAGGAATAATTGATAGGTCACATGGTTTGGCAGCCATATTGGATTGAAGAAAAATATTAAATAATGTTTTCTCTGGAACCCTTTAATCAATCGATGTGAAACTTTAAAATAATGATAAAGTTGTGATGGGGAATACATGTTTTAAATTTCAAATTGATCGGACACATGGCCCGGCAGCCAGAATTATTTAATTTCTTGATCTGGGTTGTATTTGTTATTTTTAATTTCTATTATTATTAATATTTACACAGACACTGTGGAACGACACCATTAGATTCAGAGAGGTGATATCATTTCTGGTTCAGGGATTGGCGCACGTGTACGGCTGGGTGGCGAGCTCTCCTTCCAGTCCTTCTAAAGCTAAGTTTCCAGTCCTTGGAAAGCGTTTTGCGTATTTTCTTATCGAGATTTGTGTCAGCGGCTGTGGAACTGTACTTTTTTTTCTTTTTTTTAAGGTTCACAACAGTTTTAGCGGGTAGTTGAGTTAGTTTTTTGAAAGAAGCAGAGGGAGGCCTCGTGTTAAGTTTAGCGTGAAGTCAGTTGGGGTCTTGGGAGTATGGGGGTGAAGAAGGTTATAAATAGAGAGTGAAGGACAAAGGATGAGGAGTTCGTAAAATGTCACAGTTGATCAATGTGGGCCACGTCAACAATAGGGGAAGCAGAGGGTTCTTATTGTTGTAGGAAGTGTGAGGAAATCGTCCACTTGACGATGGTTATTACCGGGTTGAAGGAACGCATTGATAATTTGCAGCAAGTAGCAGAATGTGAGAAATTTGTAGATAATATTTGGTTACGGTTGTGGAGTGAGGTTGCTGGGGATATTGGAAGTGGTGACGGTGCAACGGGGGCGGGCATTGGTGGAGGTGCAGTGGATGCGGGCAGTGGCAGATGTGCAGCAGATGCAGGCAGTGGTGGGGGTGCAGCAGGTGCAGGCAGTGGTGGAGGTGCAGCAGGTGCAGGCAGTGGTGGAGGTGTAGCGGGTGCAGGCAGTGGTGGATGTGCAGCATGTGCAGGCAGTGGTGGAAGTGCAGTGGGTGCAGGCAGTGGTGGTGGTGCAGCAGGTGCAGGCAGTGGTGTAGGTGCTGAAATAGAAATTGGTAGACATGAGGTATGGGAGACAGTTTTTGTGGGTGATGAGACAATTAAATATGTAGATTCTTCATTCTGCAGGAAGGATCGTAGACATCGAATTCTGTGTAGTTTTGAAGGAGCGGGAGTTAGGGACATTGAAGGAAGGGTAAACGATATTGTATCGGGTCGTGGCAGGAAGAAGTTGGTTGTGGTACACCTTAGTGCGAATGATGTAGAGAAAGTTTACTCAGAAGTTTTGAAAAATAGATACAGGATATTGGGTAAGCGGCTGAAAGCAAAGCATTGTGAGGTCATGTTTTCTGGGATTCTCCCAAGATTAGGAAACAATTTTGAAATTATGTGTTAAGCGATAGACGTCAACCAATGGCTGCAAGAATGGTGGAGGGAAGAAGGTTTTACATTGAAGAAGCAGTGGGAATCATTTCAATACCGAATGGAATGTTTCCGGAATGATAGCCATATGTTAAATAGAAAGGGGGCAGCAAGGTTTGCAGTGGGAATTGAGGAAGGAATTCAGGCTTTTTTTAGGTCGGTGGAGGGCGGGGAAGCTATAAAGGAAGGAACAGATGATGTAATTGTGATGAGTAAGGCCAGGCAGGAAAATAGAATTTAAGGAAGGGAAAAGTTAAATATATTCCATACCAATGCCAGAAGTTTAAATAACAAGATGAAAGAGCTTGAAGCCAAAGTAGATAGCGAGGAGTATGATATAGTTGCAGTGAGTGAGACATGGTTTGAGGAGGAGAGTAACTGGAGGACAGGATTAGAAGGCTACAAGGTGTATCGGTGTGATAGGAAGGAGAGAATAGGAGGTGGAGTAGCAATCTGGGTAAAGGACAGCATTTGTATGAAGAGAAAGGGGTGACATGAAGGAAGGAATAAATGTTGAGGATTCTGTATGGGCAGAGATTAGAGATTGTAAAAACAGTAAGATACTGGTAGGATGCTTTTTATAGGGCTACGGGTGGGAAGGAAGAGGAGGAAGGGGGAGTACATGAATAATTCAAAAGGGCATGGGATAAGGGAAGAGTATTAATTATGGGGGATTTTAACTTGCCAGGGATGGATTGGGTCCAGGAACAGGGAAAAGGCAGAGCGGATGAGGATTTCCTCGTTTTATTCGAAGATTACTTTTTAACGCAGTTTGTAGATAAACCCACGAGGGGAAGTGCAGTGTTCGACCTCCTTTTAAGTAACAATCCCAATATGGTGGAGGAGGTGGAGGTCGGGGAGCAAGTGACCCATAACATTGTGTGTGCAAAGACTGCTTAGGGTTAGAGTTCAGGATAGTAGCGGAAGGCTATTATATTTCAGGAAGGCAAACCTTGAAGGTATGAGGAGAGAATTGGGTGATGTAGATTGGGAGACTCTAACAACAGGACAATCACCATCAGAGAAATGGGAAACCTTCAAGGACCAAATGTGCAGAGTGCAGAGTAAGTACATTCCAATGAGGTGTAAAACTAAAAACAGAAAGAGACCAGGGTGGTTGAGCAGTGAGTTAAGGAATACTATTAAGGAGAAGCAGAAGGTATTTATTCGGTTTAAATTAACAGGACTGGAGTTAGATTTATATCACTATCGGAGTAAACAGAGGCAAGTTAAGAAAATAACTTGACAAGTCAAAAGAGCATATGATAAGGACGTGGCTAAGAATATTAAACATAATAACAAGGCTTTCATTAAGTATATCAGGGGAAAAGAACAGGTTAGGACCAGTGTGGGCCGGCCCATTGAGGAATAGCACCGGGAGAGTGGCTTGTGATGAAAGTGAGACGGCAGGCTTATTAAACAGGTATTTTTCTTCAACCTTTACCCAAGAACAGTTAGGAGAATTGCCAATAGCTGAGAATATCTATCAAGGTAGTGAGGAAGGGCTTTTACAGAAGATACAGGTTGGAGTGGAGGAAGTAAAGGAACAGCAAGATAATCGAAGAGTAGATTAGGCTCTGGATCCAGATAGTATGCAACCAAGAGTATTGATGGAGGTGGCTGAGCAGGTAAGCGAGATGCTAATGGATATTTTCAATAGTTCCCTGGATTCAGGACAGGTACTGGAGGATTGGAGAGTAGCAAGTGTAACACCATTATTTAAGAAAGGATCCAGAGAAGAATTGGGAAACTATAGACCTGTTAGTTTGATTTCAGTTGTGGGGAAGGTGTTGGACACATTATTTGGGGACCAGATGAGGAACCATTTAAATAAATACAAACTAATTAAATGTAGTCAGCATGGGTTTACCAAAGGTAGTTCCTGTTTAATAAATCTTTTAGAATTCTATGAAGCAATGTCTGATTGGGTGGATGATGGAAAGGCAGTGAATATAGTACATCTAGACTTTAAGAAGGCATTTGATAAGGTAACATATCGGATGTTGTTTGCCAAGGTGAGGGCTTGTGGAGTGGCTGATCAGGTAGCTCATTGGATGCGTGAGAGGAGGTAAAGAGTGGCTGTGAGTGGGAGGATGTCTTGCTGGGAGGATGAAAGTAGCGGTACGTCAGGGATCAGTACTCGGACCATGACAATTCATAATTTACATCAACGACTTGGATAGTGGGGTAAAGAGTAAGCTTTCCAAATTAGCAGATGACACAAAGCTTGGAGGTAAGGTGGATGGCAGGGAGAGTGGTGATCCGATACAGGAAAGCATTTATACTTGTATAGATTTTGCAAAAGATTTGCAGATGGAATTTAACTTGAGCAAGTTGGGGATGGGAAAGAAAAATGAAAATAGAGATTACAGGATGCAAGGAGTAATTTTGGAGCGTGTCACACAGGTGAAGGATCTGGGGGTGGTCATAGATACGGGAGGTAAGCAGGCAGCACATTGCCAGGCAGCTATAGGTAAAGCAAATTTATAAATCAATAGAGGTAGTGTTAATATTGTACAGGAATTTAGTGAGGGCCACATCTACAATATTGTGTGTAGTTCTGGTAACCACAGTTCCGGAAGGACATCGATGCCATAGAGAAGGTTCAGCGCAGGGCTACTAGATTAATTCCGGGCCTAGCTAGACTCAGCTATGAGGAGCGGCTGAAGGAGACGGGGCTTTATACACGAGAGAGGAGGCGGTTACGAGGAGATATGATAGAGATGTTTAAGATAATGAAAGGTATTCATAAAATAAGGGCAGATGAGTTATTCAACAAAGTAGACAGTGATAGAACCAGGGGCCATAGCTGGGGAGTTAAGACGGTAGCAAGGCAGGGGACTTTCACTCAGAGAGTCGTTAATGCATGGACTGGTCTCCCTGGAAAGGTAGTGGCAGCAGAAACAGTAGATAAGTTAAAATTAGAATTAGATAGGTACCTGGAAGTTATGGAGATCGAGGGGTATGGGGATGTTGATAAGACTTTTCGGTTTTGAGCATTGATCGGTGATTGTGTGCATGTGTACGGAGTGCTCTTGGTAGGGGTCTTGGCAAGGGGGGTTGTGTGGTTGATGATGTGTGTTTTTAACCAAGCCGATGCCCTCCTATGCCTGGTGTTGGCTTAATGGTTATGGTGGCGGGCTTTGGATCGTAGGTTCCTGAGTTCAAATCCCGCTCAGCTATTGAATTAATACCAGGTGGGGTTAACTCGGCCTGTCATCCTTCCGAGGTTGGCAAAATGAGTGCCAGCATGCTGGTATACTGTGTCGGAGTGGCGACCCATCCAGGATTATGCCCAATCGCCAAGGAGACTGCTTAAGCAGCACCAATGCTCTGCACAGAGTATGGTCCCAATCTCCTCCTCCTCATGCCCCCTCCCCTGAGGGGAAGAAAAATAAAAAAACAATATTTTTTTATTTTTACAAAAACTACAAAAAAAAAAAACAAAACAAAACAAACAAACAAACAAAAATATGTATTTCATCAATATAAAACATTTTTTTGTATTTTCTTCCTTGTATCTTGTGTAGATAAATTAGTATGGTGTTTGCGCAGGCATGATGGGCTGAATGGCCTCCACGTGGTATATTTCCTTGAATAAGGCTCATTGGGCTGTTCCTGGATGGGTTTAAGGGTCGAGGAGTAGCAGCTGAAATGTGAATCCTATCCAGGTTCCTCCTGATAACTTCATCTTTGCTTTCTGCTTGTTTGGGTTCATTCTGATTACTCCAATGAAGTTCTGCACCAATTTGGTCTTCCATTTGATTTGAAATGAATATATTTTAATCCCATTCTATATTCAATTGAATAATAATAAAAAAAAACGTCATGGGTCAGGGTCAGGTGTCCGATCAAAGCGGGGTTGCATCAAAGCGGGACATCTTGGTACCCGGTCATCAATGCCAGCAGTTACGAAGTGGCAGTTCTAATTATGTCTCGTATTAATTATGTAACACACCAGAACACAAACGTCACACAAAATGCACCACACAAAAGTACATAAACAGCAGTGCAGTAGTCCAAGTTTATTACATTACATCGATACAATTCCCTTGGAAAGATGGCTTTTGGCTTTGCTCGCTCACCTCGGATTTGGATGGAAAGTTTCTGGAAGGTATTATATATTAATGAAGAGTGATGCATAATGATTCGGGTGGATGAACTGAAAGTTGCTTTAACACAGCTGATGACAACCTTGGTGCTGGTGGAATATTGCTCACACGCTTCTAATGCTAATGGACGATTCTTCAGTAAAATGCGTCATCGGTATTTGACTATGATGAGGAGACGGGCATTCACTCCCTCAACGTTCATAGATGTTCCTTTGCTGCCCTGGCATTAAGATTTCCATCAATGTCTTCACCGTCACAAATTGCTTTGAGCCACTCAGGTGTAGACAGCTTACCAGGACAGCTCATCATTACCAAACGCTGCTGCAAGACAACGATTAATTTCCAGATATGTAACATTATTCGCTGTTGGCCACCACATTTTTTTCGAGTACAAATTGAAGCTAGGTTTGACAATTTGTACTCGAAACAATATGCTGGCCAACAGACTTTCTTTAAAATATATATTTTTGAAAAAAAAAAAAAGTACAATGTAATCATATGCTTGTAAGAGTCAACACCTCTCTGGGTATTCTCAGAAAGCTGCGTCAACACCGGTGAGTGTGGCAGTTCACTCAGGCAGGTTGGCAGTGACTGCAAGCAGCCATCTCTCTTCAGGACTGGTCTCCCATATCGACTGCCCCTGGAAAGACTGCCCCATACCTCAGCCTGGGAATTCTTCCACAGAAACCTGCTCTCCCTCTCTCTCTCTCATGCACAGATTCATTCCATCTCGTCTCCAGTTTTCTTACCCTTCTTCCCACTCATGGAACACTGAATCCTGTGGTGAGGGAGTTGTTCTGAACCAACTTGCCTTTTTTTTTTCCTGGAAGGCAAATCCGACTGTAGGCAATCTCAGTACATTCCAAAAACTCCACAACAGGTATGTGTCCACTCTCAGGAGAGCCAGAAAAGAACATCTGTCCAACCTCAAGATTGAACTTTCAACCTTTCTCCCTCTGCTCAAACCTAGTGGCACCTTGTTAAGTCTGTCTCTTGTGTACAGACACCACGATTTTTATACAACTAATTTATTGACCATCTGAAGTACATTTGATCCATTTTAATACATACACTAGTATTTGGTAGACTTCCTATTTGCAGATTTCAACGCTTTTACTCTTTCAGGCATAAAACTAATGAGTTCCGAAACTTTCTCTTGTGGGATTTCTGTCCAGGCTTCACATAAAAGGTTTAGCAATTCTGCCCGTGATGTTGGTTTCCTGGAATTTTTCCACACAACTCGATCCAATATGACCCAGAGGTGTTCAATGGGATTCACATAAGGAGACTGACTTGGCCATGAAAGTCACTTGATCCCATTTCTGTCCTGCCATTCTTTGATCTTTTTTGCAGCGTGGCATGGAGCTCCATCTTCCATGAACAGATTGTTGTTTTTGACCATCTGACCAGTGGAGAAGACAGGGAGATGTCCATTCTCAAGGATAGAAATGTATATCATAGAGTTGATGTTGCCAACACACTACACAAGCTCTGACCGACCAGCGCTCCAGATTGCTCGCCACAGCCACACCATCACTGAAAAACCACCGTGTTTAGCAGTTGGCTGCAATTGTTTCAAAGAGAACTCTTGACTGGGAAGTCTCCAGACCCATATGCATCAACTGTCAGAAAATTGAGCAGATCAGGACTCATCTGAAAAAATGAGTTTGCCAAAACTCCAAGGGTCTGTTGGCCATCTCGTCAGCCCACTTCTTTCTCCTTTGAATGTTGGCTGGTCTAAGAAGAGGTTTTCTCCGAGCTGCTCTCCCATAGTAGCCCAGTTGATGAAGGTACCGCACGGCAGTTCTTGAGCTTGGACCTCCTCTGCAACATCTGCTGCCTTGCAACGGGGAGTTTTCTCAATGAACCGCTTGACTGCTCGAAGACACCTTTCTGAAGGCCCAGGTCGACCAGAACGGGAAGCTGTGGATTCCTTTCCTTGGCTGGTGAATTGCACAATCACCCGATTGACCGTAGAAAGCAGAATGCCAAGGTTCTGTGATAGCTGACACTGGCTGACTCCACCTTCCGATTGGCCAACAATTCGTCCTCTTTGAAAATCGCAAGGGTCGTGTGCTCCCTGGGTTCGAGGCATAGAGTTAATTGTCATACATGACCCAGGAACTCGTTTCTGCAAATAAATAGTTGAATATTTGTACAAATCACTGAGTAAAACTTGCTTTATACAGATGAAATGAATAAATTTAAGATGGCTATGTAATTACTTCTGTCATCTCTCTGTATGCACCACTTCCATCCCTTCCCTCTCTTCAAATGGCACCACAGCCAATTATGCTTGTGAGAAGGCTGAATGCCTTAATTCTGTTGTTTTTTTTTCCTTCAACTGTTTTTTATAACACTTCAACTGTTATAATTTTTGCTTCCAAATCTTGTGTCCCCAACCCCTCACTCTCGGTACCCATTCTTCTCTGTTGTGCCCATCCCTCACCATCATATCCAACTGCTCCTGGATTCTGAGTCTTTTGCACCTGAGAATGTGGACAAGCTTCTGTCAACCCTTGACTATGACTCTGCAACTGGACCGGATGGCATCACGTGTCCTAAAAAGCTGCTCTGCTGCTCTTGCACATCCTCTCTCTGCCCTTTTCACCTTATCATTTGCTTGAGGTCATCATCTGCTTGCAAATCCACCAACATCACTGCATTACATAAAAAGCTGCAAAAAACAGATCCCCTTAATTGCAGCCCATTCAGATTACTTTCAACTATGAACAAGGTCAAGGAATCGATCAACACATTTTAGAGGAAATCCTTCTTTTCTCCAACAACTTTTCTCATCTCAGATCACCAATATGGATTCAGACAAGGTCACTCAACCTTGGACATGCTGCTTGTACTCGCACAACAATGCATGGAGGTCCTCAATGTCAGACATGAGATCAGGGCCATCTCACTTGACAGATCTCGTGCTTTTGATACAGTCTGGCATCCTACCTTGCTCTCCAAACTCTCTGAATATGATGTCCTAGGCCAGCTCCACACATGGCTTCTTGACTTCCTCTACTCCCCATTGCCAACATGTGGCTCTCAATGGTTCATCTCCTTTCTCTGTGAAGTCTGAAGTTCCCTGATCTTCATCAATGATCTATCTGACACTCTGGAAAACCCCCCTTATCTATTTGTGGTAGACTCCACCCTCTGCCATGACACCCCTGATCCTTCAGACAGGCAGGCTGCAGCGTCTTCCCTCTATTCAGACCTTGACACAATCACAAGCTGGTCAAACACTTGGAATATGTTTATCAATCCTAATAAATTTCACACGATCACTCTCGCGCTCTCTGAATGGAACATCAGGCAGCCCCCTCCTCACCTCCCCCATCCTATTGGCGAAATTCAGTCACCCAAACTCTTGGGTCTCATTACCAGCCACAATCTTCTTTCTTGGGCAAAGCACATTTCAAAGTTGGCCTCCAAAGCCAGTTGCACAAAGTCCTTCTTTGGCACACCTGAACTCATACCCACCTACAAGGCCTCCATCCGCTGCTTGATGGAGTACTGCTGTCCCCTCTGGCCTGGATACCTTGCCTCACACCTTGCTCAGCTTGATGCCGTGGAAACCAAAGCCTTAAATATCATTAGAATTTCTCACGATGAAGCTGAGTCTATGGGCCTATCATTTTCCCCATCACAGACAGGTTGGTGGTCTTTGTGTTCTACTGCCTGCTTTCTGGTCTTGCACCTACTGCTCTTTCTGTGCTTTGTTCTCCCCAGGATTCTGCAAGGCTCACACGTTCCACCATCACCCCCTTCTGGTGAAACTCCCGAAATCCAGGATCACTGCTCACCTCTACTCATTTGTTCCTCTTTTTCCCCACCTGTGGAACCAATTTCCACATTCTGTTCAATCTCATTCTTCCATTCAGGTCTTCAACACAGCTGTGCTCCACTATCTCAGATCCTCCCCAATCCAAAACCATGATCTTTTCTACATTCGTTAACCCTCCTCCCCCTCCTCCCCCAGCACCCATCCCAAGCCGTCCACCTTTCAAATTTCCAGTTTCTCCTTCCTGAGGGTTTCCTTCTGTATCCATAATGTCCATCTCATGCATTCTTTCTTGCCCCCCCAACCCCATTCCTCCCCACACCCATTGTTTGTCCAAGTCTCCCTCTATTATCCTTCAACTCTGTTGCTGGTGTTGCCCCCCCCCTTCCCCTCTGCTGTTCCTTTTGTACTGTTACATCCTGATCCGTTCAGTGTACCAGCTCTTCCACAAGCCCGAACTATGTACACACAAAGAAAAGAGAAGCGTTTCTGAATGATTAAATTATCAGAGCGGACTGACTAGTTTATCCGTACATCAAGGTGCAAGACTATATTCCCAATGCCCTCAAGAACGTCACTATGATTGTAATAAACTTTGTACCTCTCATATTACAGTCCACATAATCATTTATGCTCAGCAAATGAAGTGTGTGTGTGTGTGTGTGTGTGTGTGTGTGTGTGTGTGTGTGTGTGTGTGTGTGTGTGTGTGTGTGTGTGTGTGTGTGTGTGTGTGTGTGTGTGTGTGTGTATATATATATATGTGTCGTTGATTGTTATCTCCATAATTTGTGTTTTAGGGGGTGGAACGGAGTCCTCCCAGGACTCAAAGTAGCCACCTCCACTTCAGTAAGGGATCACAGTTCATGGACCAAGCTGTTGAATTTTTGTTTTTCTCGGAGTTTTGTTTCGAGAGCTCTTTTCAGGATCGGCACCGAACTCCAGATAGCCTCCAGTTGTGGTTCGTTTGTGTTGATGTTCACAGGGATAGGTTATATGATCTTTGTGAAATTCTTCTTCATCATTCCCATTGCTCAAATTATCACTGGTGCAATTTTGTGGCTCTTCAGCTTCCAGGATCTCTTGACCTCATTTTTGAGGTCATGGTATTTGGTCATTTTCTTGATTTCTGTGTTATTCAAGCCAAATTCGCTGGGCACTGATATTTCAATCAGCAATGCTGTCTTTTCATTTTGGTACCTGAGTACTATGTCCAGTCTCAATTCTGTTTTCCATGTTCACGCTCGATGGGATCATCAGGTCGTACATGAGCATGACATCCTCATTTACAATGATTGCCCTTGTTTTGTTTTTCCATGAGTTTTCTGGAACTGGGATGTTGAAATTTTTGCAGATATGTTAATGAATCACTTTGCATACTTTGTTGTGCCATTGTGTGTAAAGTTGTTCTGATAATCGTTTTTTTCATCCCGAAAGCAGGTGACTAGTACTTGATGTTCCTGTCTTGCAGAACCTACACTTGTCCCTCTGGCTCAGTCCCGCCATTTTTTTCAATCCATTGGTTTAGTGTCCTTGATCTTGGGTATTTATTATTTGTTTTCCGTCCCAGTTGAGCTGACCTCTTCTTCGCCATTCCAATGAGCCTTCTTTGTTGATCCCAACTCAGTCTAATTATTTTTTGTATTTTCCTGCTCTTTTGTTGTTCTCTCAGTCATTGGTGTATAATTGTTGATATTTCTTTTAATATATTTATTTTGTCTTTTTTTTGCAATTGTTAGGGCTGTATTTGTTGCAGTTTCATTTTCCTGTGCATCTTCTATTCGCACGTGTTTTTGGAAATTATTTGCAAGGTGAGTTAGGGATAATTTCTCACATTTGTTGTGTTTGTGTTTGTTTACAAATTGAATCCGATAGTCTGTTGAGCATTTCACATTCTCAGCTAGTCCAACACTCATCGTTCTGTGCACCTGGTTGAGTTCCATCAAGGCTGCTCCCTCCCTCATCTCGGCAGGTACATTCTCGGGATACACTGGTTTTTGCAGAACATATTGTGGATGGTCAGGAGTTTTGTTGTTTTGATGTCTAACTTTATTGATTTCTGATTGGGGCCAGTTAATACACAGCTGTATTGGAACATTGGTTTATGGCTTTGATTTTGTTTCTTGGGGAGAGGTACGTTTTCAGGATCAGCTTTGTTCCACGTCGGTGTTCTTTGGTGATTGTTTTGCGCATTTGTTTGTGACATATTCAGTGGCCCTCTTAAACTCTGAGGTATCTGTATGATACTTCGTTTTTTAATTGCTGCATTGTTTTTTTCAAGTTCAGTTTTTATGTTGTCTGTTTTTGTTGGTTTACCTTCTACAAATGTGAACTTGGCACACTTATCTTGTCCAAATTCCATTCGAATGTCCTCAGAGAACCATTCTACATGGTTGAGTTGTTCTGTCAATTTTTAGTCATTCGGTGCGAAGAACTTGAAATCATCCATGTACAGTAGTCATGTCACCTTTCCTATTTCTTTGGATGTTCTCCTATTGATTGTCAGGGTGTATCCGTGTCCTTTTTTTGTTGATGAGGTTACTCAGTGGGTCCAGAACGAGACAAAACAAGAGGGGGAAAAACTCCCTGGAAGATCCCACGCCGCAGATTTACATCTGATATTTTGATATTTTTTTTCTGAGTGCTGGAACATCAATGTGGTATTCTAGAACTCCATTGCTTTCTCAATCAGTTTGATTCTTTTGGGATTGATTTTGTATATTTGCATGCACTTTATCATCCACAAATGTGGGACACTATCGAAAGCTTTCTTATAGTCTATCCAGGTAGTGGACAATTTGGTTCTTTGCATTCTGCAATTTTCAAGTATGGCCTTGTTCAGTAGTAGGTGATCATTGTTCCATAACAACCTCTCTTCCATCCCTTTTGTTCTGCCTCCAAACCTCCTTGTTGTGTTAGGTGATGGTACATCATTTCTGTAATGATTCCTGTTCGAAGTTTGTGTGTTGTTTGTAGGCATGTTATTGGCCGGTATTTGTGAGGAGGTTGGGTTTCTTCAGATTTTGGGATGAGAAATGTGTTTTCTTATACGAGTCACTCATCCACTGCCTTTTCCTCTTGGATCAGTTTGTTGAATGTCCTGGCATAGTGATTGTGGAGAGCATGAAGTTGTTTTAGCCAGAAATCTGGAATTGCATTTGGGCCTGGGCTTTTAAAGTTTGGCATTTTTTGAAGTTGTTTTCTAATTTTACGCACCTTCTCTCTTTGTGTCTCAAGTGTGGCTCTGGAGAGTCTTCCGTGGTTCCAGATCATCCATACTCACACCAGAAAGGAACCACGACTCATGGGCCAAGCCGTTTCCTTATCCATGCTCCGTTTCTCCCTCCGTCCCCGAAACGGTGAAGATGTAGATCCGTGCGACTTCCCAAGTGACCTCCTGGTTACACCAGATCTCACCCAGGGATACCCCTGTCCGTTGGAAATGGCGCCCAGCTGCCCTCGGTAGATGTCCCACCGTAGTTCAGTCTCGGTCTCTTCCATCTCAGTCTTATCCTTCCTCGGTGGGATGGAGTCAGCAAATCCCAACAAGTCACAAGGCCAGGTCGCGTCCCAAATGCATGTTGATCGGCGCAACTCAAGGCCCCACCAAAGTTGCCGCTCTTGGCTCAATTCTTGCTCTCATCAAAGTCATCATATTCGTCGTGGTCCTCGATCCCACAAAACTTGGCCTCTCTCATCCTCAGCTGGCAGAACACGGCAAGAGGGAGTTGCCAAAGCTCGGGTCTTCGCTCCCGGCAGCATGGGGTTGACAAATCCCACCAAGCTGCAGGGCCAGGCTGCGTTGCAAGCGCATGTCAAACAGAGCGATAGCTTGTGCCTCGTGGCACAGTCCTCGTTTCCATCGAAGCTGCAATTTTCAGTTGAGTCCTCACTTCCTTCGACACTGTTGTATTCAACTCAGTCCTTTCCATCCCAGGCAAAAGGCGGGTGGCAAAGCACGCTGCCTCCCCCTTGCTGCCTGTGTGTGTGTGTGTGTGTGTGTGTGTGTGTGTGTGTGTGTGTGTGTGTGTGTGTGTGTGTGTGTGTGTGTGTGTGTGTGTGTGTGTGTGTGTGTGTGTGTATGAAATAATATATTTTTTTTCTTACCATTTAAGCTCTTATCATCAAATTTTCAACAAATCCTGATTATAAGAATATGGAGAACAAAAATAATTAAGAAATCTTACATTTTTTGAGCTGTTATTTTCATCAAGTTTAGTTTGAGTATAAAGTGGACGCAAACAGGCTTTGCTTTATAGTTATTATTTTTATCCAGTTCTCAAAACCTTTGGCCAAAACCTTGGCACTTCCCAGCAATCACTGCTGATGGGAAACTGAGTGTAAATATCTGCAGGCACATTTCTTGCGACATCCCTCGTGCATTTGCACAAAGCAAAGACGTGTGAATTTGCAGGTTGAAATAAGTGGTTCACAATTTGCAAGTTGAAATAAGAGTTCAAACTCTGCTCCTGAGCCGTTGCTATTTGGCTCAATCACTCGGTTCGCAAACAGATAAGCTCACTTGTGATGACAAATTGTTATTATTATTATTATTATTGTTTTTTTTTTTAAACTAACACAATCATCCCCTGCGAAAAGAAATCGCTGTGCATATGATATGATATGCTCACTGCATGAACTGCAATTAACACCTCTGTTTCACAGTACCAAAATACCTCTCACACTTTGGAACTGCTCGAGGGTATGAGAAATAAAGGGAGGTGTTTTTGTTGCAGCTCCTTGATCGGGTAGAGATGAATTGGACGTTGTTAATTTGCTTGAAAATGCAAGGTGCGGTCCAAGGCTACATTTCCACATACCGTGTATGTTTTGCGATGGTGTGCTTACCGTAACGTATTACATTGTATTTCTCACGACAAGATTGCAAGCTGCAGGGCTCAAAGCAATGTGTGAGCTCCTGGCATGACTCAAAACATTTCTTTATTTGTTTGCATTTCTCTGACTCCTGTCGGCTCTCATTAAGGCGAAAGGACGAGTTATGTGGATTGAGATGGGAGTGGTTCAAATTTGACCTTCACCTGTTTTCCAAGAAATTTATCTTTTATAATGTTGGTAACAGATACCCACTGTCATGTGTTTTGTGAAAATCGAAGATGACAGCAAGTGGGATAACAAATAGGGTGTAACAGCGAAGAACTATGAAATATCTCACCAACAAAAACGTCAAGCATGTTGAAATTTTGATGATTGGCTGCATAATATGTTGATGATTGCCTGTCAAAAGACATTCCTATGAAAGAGACTTTTGGAAGCAAGACATTTTTGAGAGATGAGGCTCTGGTGAATGATGTCCCACACTGGCTTTGTACACATCCAATATAATTATGCATGGAATACTGTACTTGTGAAAGCTTCCATTCTGATGAGGCAAGTGAGTCCAAGGATGGGGATTACCTTGAAAAGTAATGCAGGCATCATTTTTAATTCACCAAAGGTTAGAGGTATAAATAAATAAGTCCAGGTCAAATTTGATCAAGTTCATTTTTGGCTCATGTCTTGTATATAATGTGAATTGTAGATTCGGTTTGAGCCAAATGAGAATTTACTTTGAACAAACTGCCAAAAGTTCACAATCAAACTGAACATTGTTCACTTTGAACACGACAGCTTGCATCTGGTGAACAGTGTTTGGGTTGACCTTTGATTGTCCAGCAATTGCGAACACGAACTTGTGCAAATCCAAGACTTGTCCAAATGCGAACTTTGAACATTTTCTGTGTTCATTCCAAGCATATTCTCAGTATACATACATGTACATGCATACACATCACAAATTTGTCCTGGGTGGGAGCTGCGTACTGGACACCATGCCAAACAAACGTTGAAGGTTGGTTCTGGAGGTGTGTCCTGCCAAATGCCGCTCTCATGTCTACTGGTCTAACTTGGAGATCCTGGCCATTCCCACAGAGTATACCCCCATCCCTGCCCCAACATAAATACAAAGGAAAGAAATCGATGGTGTAAGGCAAGGGTTCTCAACATGGGTTAATTACCCCAAAGGGGGGCAATTTGGAATATCCAGGGGGGCAATGGAAGCCGGCCAAAAATATATTTTAAAAAAATCTCGCTTTCAAATCACAAATCCCTCTTCTTCTTCTTCTTCTTCCGGCTGCTCCCGTTAGGGGTCGCCACAGCAGATCATCAGTATGATCCGCATCGTGATTTGGCACATGTTTTATGCCGGATGCCCTTCCTGACGCAACCCTGGTCGCTTCTTACGACACAGGGATATGGTACACCTATTTTAACTAGGGTATACACCGGCCCAGTACACTGGTACTCATTTCGCCGACCTCGGAAGGATGACAGGCTGAGTCAACCCCCTGGTGTATTAATTCAGTGGCCCAACGGGGCTTGAACTCAGTACCTTTTGGATCCCAAGCCGCTGCCCTTACCACTGCGCCAACACCAGGCTTTTTTCAAATCACAAATCCCAATGGCCTATAATTACCTCCGCCACAGAAGGTGGATGGAGGTTATGCTTTCACCTCTGTCTGTCTGTCTGTGAGCAGGATATCTCGAAAGGTTATGGATGGATTTAGACGAAACTTGGTGGACAAGGATGACTTTATTTGATTTTCGTTAAGGTCCGGATGCAGGTCCGGCCTATCAGTGGAATACAGAACACAAACTGTTCAGCCTGGCGGAGGTATGCGCTCTACTGAGTACCATTCTAGTTTTTCTTTTGCAATAAAGCTCATGAGAGAATGATGAAAGTTGAGAGGACGTCCAAAAAAGACATGGATTGAATATGTCAAAAATATGGAATGTTTGGGTTTGCACGAAACTTATGCAGATAGATCCGTAGGAAGGAATGTAATCATTCCACCAACCTACCGAAAAAGGGGGAAATGATCATAAAATGTTTGTTGTTGTTGTTCTTGTCATCTTACATTTATTTTGCATATTTGCATTAAGGAGAGTATCTGAAGGTTCCATTCATTTTTATCAAAGCTCATGTGACCGAGCACCCATCTTAACAAGAGTCTACCCACATAACCGTTTAAGCTTTGCCTCTCAGTTTCATAATCTGCGCACAAATGTATCATTCTTTCCCCACAATAAAGCAACTCAGTCGGTTGCACAACGATTGTTTTTCAGGTTCAAACACCATGAAGATGGATTACAAAAACCCATCAGTTATTCTAAAACTGTCCACAGTGAGATGCATGATCTTAGCACGAACAGCCCATTAGATTGTACACTGGTCCTATATGTTCATTCACTACTATGTAGAGGTTCATTTTTTTAAACTCTAATGTGGCATCAACGTATTACGTATATATATATATATATATATATATATATATATATATATATATATATATATATATATTTATTGAGAGGCTGTCGAGGGTGGACCGAGAATTTTTCTTTTTTCTTGAATTTAGGATCCGAGCAGTTTGAGCTGTGGGATCGCCAAAGAGGCAAATCCTTTGCTGAAAAAAAATCACCTGCTCCCTGAGAAGGACCAATGAGCACTACCAGACAATACACAATACCCACATATTTGAATGTTTGTGGGTTTGAGATACCTCAGCAATCCTTTTAATAGTGGTCCATGTGTACTGTCTTTTCAAGAGCCAAATTCTAAACTACCACCTGTTGGCCAAATCTGGTGGTAGACACTATGCCCCTGGCTTCAACTCTTTAAGCCAGAAAACATCTTGAATCGACCAACAAGGTTGTCTGTGACATTTTAGAACTCATTGGAAATTATATGATCAATTCAAATAGTCTTCTCATCACACAACTTCAATCTCAGCTGTCTTCACATACATCACAATCTTTCCAGATCACTCTTCCCTGCATTATATAACCCATCATGGTCCGGCTCACCTGTTGGGCAGAGTGTTGCTCCGGCCAAAAGAATGTTTGGGGGGCAGCCTGCGCTCACTCAGTTCGAGGCTGGCAGTGAAGCGTTCGTCGAGGCTCACCATTTCTTCTTGTGCCAGGCCAGGAACCTTTCCAACAACACCTGCATCAACAATCATCGAAATCAATCACAACCTGTCTTTGTTCATTGTTAAGAATACATGGTCAAGATTTTTAGATTTTTCGTAACACATCGTTCAATCTGATTTTCTAATCTATTGAAAACATTCTCCAGTTGCCTCTGAGTAATCTCATGAATTTCATTTGTGATCATAACCCTAAGTTCATCCAAAGAATGTGGTTTTGATGAGTAAACGACAGTTTTACATCGACCCATAAAATATAGTCCAATGGGGATAGGTCAGGCAAACGAGGTTGCCAAGCAATTGGTCCACTTGTCTGGGAAGACCTCATTCAAGAACCGTCGCACATTCGAAGAATAGTGGCAGGTAACCTCGCCTTGCTGTTGCAAGGTGATATGTGAAATATTTAATCGTCAATTTTTAGGAACAAATCAATTATCCAGCATTGTAAAGTAACGTTCACCACTGACTGTTGCTTCTTCCCCCAAAAATAAAAGGACCAATGATGCGTGACTCTGAGAGAACATCAGAGACTGGTTTTTGGTGAGTCTCTTTAATGTTGCCAGACTTCCTGAGGTTTTTCTGCCCTTCAAATGTGGTAATTGTGGTGCTTGACTGATGAAGAAGTTTCCACATCAGAGAATGTCAACTCTTCAAGTAACCCAGGGGGAATCGTGGCTTTGAGAACAGCAACACCACCACCAACAACAACATTAATAACAACATTAACATTAACAAAAACTGATGAATATGCTTTCTTATAATATTTATAGTTTGTTTCTTTCAAGTGTCCATCAAAAGTTATAAAAGTTCAGAGTTGCTCAACGACTTTATGGACACCCTGTATAATTGGCCTGGAGTTTTGACATGAGCATAACTGTACTGCATTAACTTTCCTATGCAAGAAGGAAATTTGCAGGAGTAAAGCTTTATGTCACTTGATAACTATTAAGGAGCCATGACCTTATTACAACCTTTCTCAGTTCGAGCAGATGACTCATGAAATGCACTGCTTTCGGAGGATGTTGAGCTGTCTTGTTGAAAATAACATTGTTAAAACTCTTGAGCTAGTTTTGTTGCAAACATGATCGAGGCTTGTGGAAGAGCTGGAGTAGAATGGAAAGTTGGAAATGCCAATGAGAGAGAGAGAGCGAGAGAGTGAGAGCGAGAGCGAGAGCGAGAGCGAGAGCGAGAGAGTGAGAGTGAGAGTGAGAGTGAGAGTGAGAGTGAGAGTGAGAGTGAGAGTGAGAGTGAGAGTGAGAGTGAGAGTGAGAGTGAGAGTGAGAGTGAGAGTGAGAGTGAGAGTGAGAGTGAGAGTGAGAGTGAGAGTGAGAGTGAGAGTGAGAGTGAGAGTGAGAGTGAGAGTGAGAGCGAGAGCGAGAGAGAGAGAGAGAGAGAGAGAGAGAGAGAGAGAGAGAGAGAGAGAGAGAGAGGAAAAGAAAAAGACATGGGGGTGATCAAGCTGCACACAAGTTGAATGAAACACAGCAAGAAGAGGAAGGGGAAATCCAGGATGAAATAAAAAAGGGAACAATCCACAGCAAAGAAAGAAAAAGAGGAGGGAGAGGGGTAAATCACAATAACATGGAAAAAAAATGAGGACTTGGGAATGGGTTAATTTGGGGTAGAAGAGACCATGGGTATGGAAAGGAGATGCCCTGAGGTAGTGATGATCAGCTATCTTGAAGCCCTGGAGGGAAGAAATGGACTGAACAGACTGGGGAAGTTGGTTCCACAGCTGAGAGAAAAGAGAAACAATCGAGTGGAGGTAAGCAGTGAGCCTGGATTTTGGGAGTTTATCAAGGAGAGAGTTACTGGCTGACCATGTGCACCCTGCAGATACCTCGGAGGTTCAGAGCAAAGAGAGGGCAGAGGATGCAAGACCAAGAAGGAGGCAGTATAATGTAGAGAGATCACAAACCTGCCTGCAATACGAAAGTAATAAGCCTCGACACTCAGCTTCACCGCAGAAAATCCCAGTGATTTTGAAGGCCTTGCTTTCCATGGCATCAAGAAGGGCAAGGTGTGAGACAGGGGTACCAGCCCAAAGGGGAGAGCAGTACTCTATCAAGCTACGAATTAAGGCCTTGTAGGTTGTCAAACATTCAGACTGGCCAAGGAAACACCTTGCATCATGAAGGATGCCCAGTCAGCAGCAGGATTTGGAGACAATCCTGGAAATATGGTCTGCCCAAGAAAGATCATGGTTGATGGTGAGATCCAAGAGTTTGAGCGACTTTACATCTTCAAGTGGTTAATTTAGAAAGTAGATGAGAGAGTTTGTCAGACGGTCCTTTCGTAAAGACAGGGTGGGAGTATGGGATTTGCCAGGGTTGGAAGACATATTTCAAGTGGTGGACCAGCTCCTGATTCTACCGCAGTCTGTAGAGCGGGAAGAGACTGCTGCTACCTGTCTGAAGGATGAGAAATGATACGGCAGAGGGTGGAGTCCTCAGTAAAGAAATGGGCATGTTTTTCTTTTATTTTTCCATGGAATCAAAAAGATCATCGATGAAGATGAGAAACATGACTGGGCCCAAGGAAGTCAGGGAGCCATGAGAGGAGGTGACCTTGGATGTCATAAGCAGAGCATTTGGCGATCAAGTTAGGATTCCAGACTGTATCAAATGCTCGAGATATGTCCAGAAAGATGGCCTTGATCTCATGTTTGAGATTGAGGACTTCCATCCAAGTTGGGAGAGTGGAAGCAACTTGTCCAAGCAACTGATGATCTGAGATCATGCTGTTGAATAAAAGGAAGGATTTGTTGTCATCTGCAATGACAGCTTCCAAAGCCTTGCTTATAATTTGAAGCAGGTGAATAGGCCTGTAATTAAGAGGATATGCTTTTGCGGTCCCTGCTAGTCAGCTTGGGTGAACTGCCAGACTCTATGGGGCTGAGGCAACTCTCTGACAATATCCAGAGAGATGTTCACTCACACAAGCACATCAGATGATTCTATTGGAGCAGAAGAGGAACGGGAGACGTTTGTCTGAAAATTCATCATTACTAAGTCCAGAAGGGAGGATGTGTCATTTGGAGAAATCCAGGTCAGAAAGTTCACTGATTGGCTGAGGCCCATGGAGTCAGAGAAGTCATTTTCTACAATGCCATGGCTGGTTGAATAGGTATCAACACTCAGTCAATTGGTATGGCAACAGTTGAAATTTCTGCATTGGAGGAAGAAAGAGTTTGGATGGGTGGTTATAATATGATGAATGTTGGCAGAGAGAGAGATATGTAAATGGAGTTGTCCTTGTTCGGAGGAAGGTATAGCACACAGTCAAACAGGATGTGGTTACCGTTGTTGTGGAGGGGAAAGCACAGCCAAAGGTTCTCCTGGGGTGAGGAGGAGGAAGTACACAGATGGTGGAAAATGGAGTTCTTGACATAAACTGCAACCCAGCCATCAGAATGGAGATCAAGCCTGTCTAACCGGAAAAGACAATACTCAGGGAGAGACCCCGAGAAATTGGGGATGCCCTGTGGGAGGAAGTATTCTATTATACAGATAATGTCAGGTTTATCAGCGGCAGCTTGGATAGGGAGATTTCCCTATCAGATAGGGATAGGCATTTGGAGATCATGTTTCCCTCTCTGACAGTAATTTGGTTTGGAGATAATTTGGGAGATCGAGATATATATATATATATATATATATATATATATATATATATATATATATATATATATATATATATATATATATATATATATATATATATATATATATATATATATATATATATATATATATATATAGAGAGAGAGAGAGAGAGAGAGAGAGAGAGAGAGAGAGAGAGAGAGAGAGAGAGAGAGAGAGAGAGAGAGAGAGAGAGAGAGAGAGAGAGAGAGAGAGAGAGAGAGAGAGAGAGAGAGAGAGAGAGAGAGAGAGAGAGAGAGAGAGAGAGAGAGAGAGAGAGAGAGAGAGAGAGAGAGAGAGAGAGAGAGAGAGATATATATATATATATATATATATATATATATATATATATATACATACATATATATATATATATATATATATATATATATATATATACATTAGAATAAATGTAAAGACAAATAATGAGAGAGGATATGACAAACAAGCCAGCAAAAAGCAAAGCGATTTTACAGGCCTCATGCATCATCAGCATATAAAATTATCAAGAAGCTCAAATGACAACCACTGATGTTCAAACACATGATACCCAGACAGGGAACCAGCCTCTGTATTGGATTTTGGATTACCGGTACCTGCAACGCCAGGCATCAGTCCTGTTCAAATGATGCAAATGAATGCACTTGATTTACTAAGTGCCGATCTTAACACCAAAAGTAAGGAATAAGATAGACATTTAATCTTGAGTTACAGGAAAAGGGCAACACTCTTAGTCATTCAGAATTACCTCCTGTAACAAAGGAAGTAAGCAAAAAGGAAGGAGAAAGTCTCGATCAGGGACAGCATATTTACCAGGGCCTTCACCTGCCCATGGTTGAAGGTAGTAAAGTAGAAAGAGGTTGTTGATTCAAGAGTACCATGGTGCAAGGAAACAATGAATATACATGTTTATTGGTTCTGTAATATACAGTATGTAGACACAGTAAAGACTGCGAGCTGAAGTGAAGCCAGGTAAGTGGAACGAGGACGAATCATGGGTGAAGAAACTTCACTGATGGAGACAGATAGATATAAACAAACTTAAGGAATACCTGAGCTGCCTTGACGCTTGTGCTGGCTTTGTCCACGGACAATTAGTACAAAGATGAGCAGAAGAATGAGTAAAAGACCACTCAGAGCCACCACCACAAGGAACCACCACTCGTCATAAAAAGCCACAGCCGACTGAGCTGCAATGACAAGCAAGTGCTGAGGCAACGGTTCATGCGAATATCTCCAACAATTACACTACTTCACCTGAGCATTGCCGAATCAGAGGAGATCTTGCCAAAACAGAGACCCCCCCCATCTACTTTCTCAACAATCCTCTGGAAGAAGTCCTTTCTTTCAAGCTTCTGGGTCTCATTATCTGCCATGATCTTTCCTGGGAAAGCCACATTTGCAACCTCGCCTCCAAAGCCAGTCGCCGACTGGGAATCCTCCATCGTGCAAAGTCCTTCCTCGGCACTCCTGAGCTCCTGACCACTTACAAAGCTTTCGTCCGCAGCCTGATGGAGTTCTGCTCTCCCCTCTGGGCTGGTGCTCCTACCTCTCACCTTTCTCGGCTTCACGCTGTGGAAACCAAGGCATTTCGGATCATTGGTATCGCTCGCGATGAGGCTGAGTCTTTGGGCCTCTCACTCAATCACCACAGGCAGGTTGGTGGTCTTCTGTCTTCCACTGTCCCCTCACTGGTCTCACCCCCCCGCTGTGTCTGCGATTTGTCCCCACCATATTTCCACAGGGCGCTCAAGGTCCGCCAACAACCCCCCAAAACCACCAAAATCACGAATCACTGCTCACCTTCACTCTTTCATTCCTCTTTTTTCCCACCTTTGGAATAAATTCCCTCACTCTGTTCAATCCCATTCTTTCCTCCAGGCCTTCAAAACAGCTGTTCATCACCACCTATCATCCCCCATCCAAATCCTCGATCTTTTCTACCCCCGTTAATGCACCTCAAACCCACCTCCTTCAAATTCTTTGCTTTCCTTCCGAAAAGTCCCTGTAATGTCTATCTTCTATTCCCCATGTTCCCCGCCCTATCCCTCTCCCTTTCACAGATCTCCTAATGTCTCTGTTCCCCACTGTTTTGTCCTTCCCACTCCCGCCCCTCTTGTCTCATGCTCCCCATGCTGTGCATTGTGCATTAGCTCTCATACGAGCCTCGAAAGGGATATACAAAAAGTAAAAAAAATTCTCTGGTTCTAATCGCTACGATTATTTTGTGACCGAGATTTTGGTGGAAGGAATGATAATAATAAGGGTGGAGTACCAGTGAAAGGCTGAGATGGTGGACTTGGTGACCCTGTGCCCGCTCGGTTCATGGCAGACACACGCAGAATGTAGGCGACTCCAGCATGAAGTAGGTTGGACCGGATGGTGTGACCTGTAGCTTGTCGTTCAATTCCATTCACCAAGAGGTCCCACTCTCCACCCTCTATGAGGAAGAAGTGTTGCACTTAGGCTCGTGATGCAAATTTTGAAAGTTGAAGATTTATATTTTGCGTGTGTATTGTTACGTTTGTGGGGAAGGGGTAGTTAGAATAAGGCCTTGGATGCCATGTATGCTTGTGCAGTTGTAGAACTGTCTCTGTATTAGTGTGGGTTTAGAGTAAGGAGTCTTTGGTGTTGCCTGCGAGGGGATGAGTTTGTCTTGTTTAGAGATAACTAGATTAAGGCGTCTCATCTATTCATTCTCTGTGGGTCGGGCTGGGCAGGATGGGAGAGGCAGGGCACATTCCTTCGCACCAACAGAGAGAGATGACCCATCGTTTCCTGTTCAGGATTCATGTTTGTCATCTACTGTGAAGGAAATTATTTAGTTATCTCACAAGGAACAGTCTCCTTGTGTTGCTGGCACACAAATTATGAGGTTCATTTGAGATTTCTTGAGGTTTAACTTTATGGGAATCTAGTTTTACAACTGGTACTGTATGAAGAGGCTCCCTCAAAAAATTATCCGATGATTTATCATGATATTTGATGGAAATATGATTACCTTAGATTAATTATCATTGTAATTAGGAGAAATATTTTTTATTTCAGTTGTGGTAAAATATTCTCAACCTGATGGTTTCTCAATAAAACATTGAAAACGACTGAGAGGTCATTAGGCATATGGAAACAATCTGGTGGAGTCCTCGTACAATCAGACACAACTTATTTGTCTGATGTCCTCATTTCCTTGTCCTTCAAATCTGCATCAGAACTGTTTCATTCAGCAGTCGTGATAACATTGTTCCACTGAATGACAATCGATGATGACAGTTCAAACCCAAATGTTTGTTATGTAACTTCATTGTGTCGTGTTACATCATACCAACACTTATGCCGATGTGTTTTTATCCCTTGTTGTGGGATTATGCTTGTGTGATTTGTGACTGTGTGATGTACGGATTGACTTCGAAAATCCAACTGAAATATCACATTTTTAAATGAGAAAGTCACTGGAGAGATGCCCTGATCAAATTTTAAATTCCCTGCAAGTCATGTGCATGCTCACTGTGGCAGTGGACAGGTGCCAGCACCTCAGCCAAGTATCCAACACGTCCAGGGTAAATGATGATTCATTCCAGCTATTCATAGTTAAACCCCTAAAAGATGGGCATAAATAAATAATGAACTGGGAAACTAACACTGAATTATGCAAAGTTTGGAGGAGATAGAGTTCAAGAGACACAAATTTAGTATGTATATACTTTCCATCGTGAGTATATGCTTTAAAATGGCCGATGTAGTGAGTCGATGCTTTAAAAGGGTTTCTGTAGTGAGTGTGTCGAGGTGGCAACCCATACATCCAGGATTGTGCCCAATAGCCAAGGAGACAGCTTCAGCAGCACCAACGCTCTGCACAGAGTATGGTCCTAATGGATGGATGGATGTAGTGAGTATATCTGTTAAAAGGGATAATTTCCTGAAAGGGGAATCCAAACGCAATTTTTTTTCTTCTGAAAACCATTGAAAATTATTAATTATGGTCCAATGTGAAGGAAAAAAATTTTGAATTTTTTTTACCAATCACAAAGTGTAAAAAACCCCCCGAGAGTGTTGATTTTCCATTTCGCCAGTGACGTCACCTCTGGAACCCACATTGATTCAAATGGAGACTTTCATAGAGAAACAGCATATTTTGAGCTAGGATTCCGATTCTGATTCCACCATCATTAGCCACTCTGAAGGTCCTCAATATGTTGAAACTTATTAGTGGGATTTTGAAAAAACTATTAGAGACAAAATTAATGATGGGAACGCTTATGGGGGAATTATGGAGCCGTCTTGATTTGAGCCTTATGCGAGTGATTCAGACAAAGATGGCAAAGGTGTTCGTGAAGATGAAAACGCCGGTCGCATGTTCAGTGCAGATTGGTAGGTTTTGTTTTTCTGTTCAATTCACGGTCTATAAGGGATTAATTGATAAATCAGTTTAACTACTCCAACACAAACACAGCATGACATGGCATGGACACGGCATGGACGCCGTCCGGGCACACTCAGACACTGCAGACAAAATGGGCATCTAATGCTTTGTACCACCGTCACAGGCTGACTAGGTGTCTTGTATGTTATGGGATCATCCTGTTTCATACTTTCCCCAGACACCATTCGTGTCCTTGCCGTTTGCCGTGTCCTTGCCGTTTGCCATGTCGATGTTCTGCCACAGTGGAGGAGGAATTGGTGCTTGGGGGAAGGTGTGGGGTGATTGTGGGGGTGATGGTTGATGGGGCGAGGCTGTTTCTTCCACTTAATCATGGGTACAACATTCTCTCTCAATCATGGTGGATAAACACATGATCTAGCCATCTCTGTTGTTTCATAATCGTGCTCTGTAGAATGTTTTGAGCATAAAAGCGAAAATTTTGGAGCCAGATACACACGTAGGTATTTCGGACAAACCTTGTCCAATTTCTAGCAAGCTTAAGGTCTTTCGTCCATTGGTGGAGCATGAAACCACTTCGGTTTGTAATACTACAAGCAACAAGGACGCATTGCCTCAGTATATTTGTGGAAAAACAAAAATTATTCGTTGTTTGAGTTAAATTGCACTGTGATGCAACCGGTAGACAGGTCGGATATGGTGGTCGACGTCCTGGTGTGATATCTCGGCTAAGCTTGAAGACGACGAAGATTTAGACATTTAATCACAAAATTACCGACTCTATAATTCGGAAATTGGAAAAAGACATATCATTTATTTCATAGGGTATCAAGGGATAGATTAGTGTCGAGGTGGTCTGAGTGTTTGGGTTGCTCTTTAACGAATATATGCTTTCAAAGGGTTTTCCATAGTGAGTATATCCGTTGAAATGGTTTACCAAGTGAGTGGATCCATTAAAAGGGTTTCTGTTGTGAGTATATACTTTAAAAGGGCCACTGTAATGAGTCGACATTGAAAAGGATTTCTGTGGTGAGTATATCTGTTAAAAGGGTTTCTCAAGTGAGTATGTGCTTTAAAGGGGTTTCCAAAATGAGTATGTGCTTCAAAAGGGTTTCCGTAGTGGGTATGTCCATTAAAAGGGTTTCCTTAATGAGTATATGTTTCAAAAGGGTTTTTCGAGTGAGTATATCTGTTAATGTCCATTGAAAGGGTTTCCTTTATGAGTATATGCTTAAAAAGGGCTTTTTGAGTGAGTATTGGTTCACGAAAAAATATTTTCACGAAAAATATGTGACCACTATATTCGTTATTGTTGTGTGTCTGTCTGTCTGTCTGTCCTGAGCATAGCTCTGTGGGTTTTGATCCGATCCTGATGAAATTTTGGTGGGAGGTTTATATCATGATCTGGTTGAGTTTTCCTGAAAATGGGCGTGGTGTGCCCATTATGGGCGGAACCACGCCCAAAAAACGTGTTTTTAGGGGGTATCCGATTTCAATTTGCATCTTCTCCTCGGGGTTTTGTCGAATCTGACAGGGGTTTTGGTATTTGGTTAGCCCAATGGCACCTGCATAACCCCACAGAGCTAGATTTTTCATTTTAGTCCCAAGGTCAAGGCCACAAGGTCACGAACTAAGAAAATTGCGAATTGTGTTTTTAGGGGGTAGCCGATTTCAATTTGCATCTTCTCCTAGGGGGTTTGTCGAATCTGGCAGGGTTTCGGTAGTTGGTTAGCCCAATGGCAGCTGCATAGCTCCACGGAGCTCGATTTTTCATTTTCGTCCCAAGGTCAAGGTGACAAGGTCACGAACTTCGAAAATTGCGATTTTGACATAAAAATCCATCTTCTCCGAGGGGTTTGTCTAATCTGGCAGGGGTAACCCTAACAGCTTGGTTTCTCTAGTGATGGTATGATTTAAAAGACTTCCGTTATGAGTATGTGCTTTAAAAGGGTTTCCCCAGTGAGTGTATGTTTGAAAGGGTTTCCGTAATGAGTGTATGCTTTAAAGAGTTTCTCTAGTGAGTATGTACTTTAAAAGAGTTTCCTTAGTGAGTATATACATTAAAAGGGTTTCCCGAGTAAGTGTGTAAATTGATAGGATTTCCGTTATGAGTATGTGCTTTAAAATGATTTGTCTATTCAGTGTATACTTTAAAAAGGTTTCCCAAGTGACTGTATGGTTTAAAAGGGTTTCCCAAGTGAGTGTATATATTTAAAAGGGTTTCCCGAGTGAGTTTCTGGTTTAAAAGGGTTTCCCGAGTGAATACATACATTAAAAGGGTTTCCCTTGTGAGTGTATTCTTTAAAAGGGTTTCTCTCGTCAGTATATACATTAGTTGGGTTTCCCTAGTGAGTGTCTACTTTAGAACAGTTTCCCTAGTGAGTGAATCCTTTAAAAGGATTTCCCCAGCCAGTATGTGCTTTTATAGGGTTGCTGTAACGAGTATTTGCTTTAAAAGGGTTCTTATAGTACCAACTGGTCGGGCCTCAATGACATATCCCGTGATGCGACTGTGCCCTGCACTGCCTTTGCTCCACTGTAGCTGCAGGTCTGCTCCGTTCTGAACCACCACCGGACGGCCTGGAGGTCCTGGCGCTCCTGCACGGAAAACAAAGAATCATTCTATCACTATTGTACTCATTCATCAGTTATTTAATTCGTTTTGCCTACACTCGACACATTCATCCAATATGACAATTTTCTACTCACCCATTTATGAGATCAACTCGTTATTAAACACAGTCAATCACTGCCAGGAACATTCTTTCATTACAAAATATTGTTCTTTTTCTCCCCGTACTTCAATATTCAATTTGCAAATCAATTAAATAGTTACTGTGATGCATTCATCTTTCATTTCATCAATCATTCACTCATTAGTGTGTGCTGTCATATTATTCTATTATGACATTCATTATTCCCTTCTCTTTTAAAGTAATTATAACTAATACGCCATTTTCTTTTCGCTTCATTATTCGTCTGCCCCGACATTGGACAATATCATGATAATCTATTTGTCATTGCGCCAATTAAATTCATCAGAGCGGCATCATTCTCTTGTAATTATTGTACAAAAGTCTTTCTTTTGCACTTTCATTGTGGTCTCCTTTGGTATTTTGATCACAGAAGTCACTGAAGCTTTTACTTTTTCATCATCATCTCTCTCTCTCTCTCTCTCTCTCTCTCTCTCTCTCTCTCTCTGCCTCTCTCTCTCTCTGCCTCTCTCTCTCTCTGCCTCTCTCTCTCTCTCTCTCTCTCTCTCTCTCTCTTTCTCTCTTTCTCTCTTTCTCTCTCAATCTCTTTCTCTCTGCTCTTCACTTTCTCTACGCTCGACCTTTGCGTGAAAGCGATCCCCTCAGCTGAAAGAGGGATGCTCGAGTACACTTGAGCATTTCTTGTACGTTTCATGCAGTTGAAGCTTTCGAACAATCCCATGCATTCTTCATGTCCCGTTATAATATAGCTCGCTCTTCTTTTGGATCGCTTGCTCCGATCACATTATGCTTAGAGTACAATTCTTCATCTAAACTCTATAAAAGCCGTTCAACTAAACCTCTTTTCATGTTTTTGTGTTTGAGTGACTATATTCGGTGGCGGGGGGGGGGGGGAACAATATTTTGATGTTTTCGCAGGCAAGGAAGCACAATGCCGAAGCATAAAGCGAATGACATTCTGAGATGTCAAGCTTAACAGCTAAAAAGAACAAGTAACAAGGGCTTCAACATCTGCGCAAACGTACTCTTCAAATACATGTTGCAATCTTGTGTGTACACGGCATCGTCGATGTTCGACATGATTTCACAGAAGATGTCATTGGCATATCAGAACTGCTATTGGTTCTGCAAATATTTGCTGCTGCTCCCAAGCTGTACAGGTGGGGTCGCTGCAGGACATATTTCAGAAGGTACGTTGGACTGATTGTTAATTTTGCTGGCACTTCCTTTGTGTGATTGACCTGGAAGATTACGGTTGAGAAGCCCCTTGATTGTAATATTTCACCACATGCTGAACCACATGTAAGTGGTGGCATGTTCCACAAGAGTGGTTCAAATTTGACCGATGCTTTTGTGTTGGACTAAGCTTGCATATAATCTTGCCAGACAATCACCACCATACTGTGCAGCCAATATGAGACTTTCAGAATGATGTGCGAATGCTAACGAGGCTTTTCACACATGCGCTGCGCGTGTGTTTTCAGTGACTCGATTCTGCTCTCCAGGCACTTTTAACCTCACGTTGCTGGAAAGAAATCTGTAATTCAAAGTCTTTTAAACATAATTTTCAGCTTTTAAATGATAGATTGGTAATTGCAAAATGGTTAACTATAATTGTTGTGTCCCTGGATGCAAACCAGCCTCAAGAAAACATAAAGAAATACGAGACACACTTCTTCTTTTAGCAATAGATGCATAAATCAAATGTAGTTCCTCTTGTGGTACCAGAAGCAAACAAATAATATATTTATAATAACAGCCCTAACAGCTCTCTCTCTCTCCACACCCTCCCCCCTCCCCCAACATGATTAAAAGTAAAATAATCATTGTAAAAGTTGATTTTATACTTTCCCTGTGTATTCACAAGCTCCTGCTATGAGCTAACCATCGTTGTTTGGAAGCACCCAGACCAAATACTCCCTTGAACACTTTCTTTTTACAGAGGCTCACCTCAGCTTTCTCTCTGTTACTTTTCTAAGTATTTTGGCTGCTTTTATAAGTTTTCTAAGCTATTTTAGATAACAATCCTTATCACACATGGACGAGAGCAGTTCACGTGCCCCCGTAGATCGCTATTTCTCGAGGTTTCTGCGGATGTGCAACGAGCATTCTGGGCGGATCACGCCATTTGAAAAGTCCTGTGTTGTCTGTACATTTTAATAGGCTTGGTATTTTCATTGATACAATATTTCATTCACCGTTCAATTTTAATTAATTATTATTATTTTCTTGAATCTCATTCTCCGCCATCTTGGTTTTGAGCCCTTTGGAACAGAACAGGAAATGCATGATCATTGATATTGGCTACTAACAATATAATAACAGTAAAAGTTTATAATTGAAAAAAACTGGACTTGCTAGTTGGTAAAGCCGACATTTCAGTGAATATCCACTCGCGTTGGTCACGGTATGTGTTGAAGTGAATAAGAAGCTTGAGAATCACCATGTGACCTCTGCCGGTGGTCGGCTGAATTGGTCTGTAGACCAATCCGGATGTCATGTGATGGTTGCGGATGGCGTGGAAGAGATGTTATTGCTTTGTCCCACGTAAATGACAGATGAAATTTCAAACCATCATTTTTGTTGAGAGAAATCATCTCTCAACAAAAATGGCCGTGACGAAGATGAGTGGATACTCGCTGTTTAATTATAATTTTTTTTACTGTTTTAATTTGACTGGATGAATAATAAAAACCTGCATCGATTAAACATAATATGAAGTTAATTGTAGCAGCAATACTCAGCCCTTTAGCAAACCATAAATGAAGGTCACACTGGAGGAAACATCCTTGTAAATCTCATCCTGGAGCTCACATGACAATCATTACAGTATCTTTTACAAATTCCATGAAAGCAGAACTTGTACCATTTGATATAATTGGTGGGAGCTCAAAATCACAAATGAATGAAACTACAGGCAAGGAGAGGAACAGGTGCATTAAAATGGAGGCCTTCTTTTAAGAGTGGGCACAAAACCAATTTTGTTTTGAACTGGGTAAGAATAATGCATCAAGAAGAACGACCTCTATAATCTGATACCTTTTGAGAAATTAAAGAACAAAATGAAAGTTGATCAGTTAAAGGAAGTAAATGTGTCCAAAAGGGCCAAACCACTGTAATTTCATATACAGCTACTATTTGGGTTCCTTTGTTTATATTTGTGGGACATGATCTTTGATTATAAGGTGATGCTAAAGTAGTGGTATGACAGGTATGATGGGCACTCTATTCTTCCTGCAATTAGTTGGACAGACTCAAAAAGTTTGACAATAACCCACCCATCCATTTCCTTGGGCATCCACTGGAAGAGGTTCAGTCCATTGAACTTCTAGGCCTCACCATCAGCCATGACCTTTCTTGGGCTGATCGCAGAACAAAGCTGGCCTCCAAAGTCAGTCACAGATTCAGTATCCTACAGTATGTTGATTCAAGTCTTTCCTTGGAAAATCAGAGCTATTCAAGGTCTACCAGGCCTTTGTCCATTGTTCAGTTGGAGTCTCCTCAAGTATCACATTTGTCATTCTTGTATTCTGTGGAATCTAAAGCTCTCAGAATTATTGGAATCTTCCATGATGAGGCTGAAGGACAAGGCCTATTGCTGTCAAATCACAGGCAGGTCAGTTGTCTCAGTTTTCTACCGTCTATTCTCCAACATTGCTCCCTCTGCTGCCTCAGTCCTCTGACCATCCCTAGCAACTCTAGGGTGCACGCATTCTTCCAGTAACCGCCTAATGGTTAAACTTCTTAAATCCAGGCTGACTGCACACCTCCACTCTACTATTTCTCACTTCTCCCATCGATGGAACCACCTTCCAGAGGCTGTTCTATCTCACTCTCCCCATCCAGGGCTTCTTGCAGGCCACGTACCTCATGTCATCCCCGATCTTTACCCATGATCTTTCTTACCCCAATGAACACTTTGTCACCCTCTTAATTCTGATTTCAGTGCTTCCTCCCATCTTTTCTCTCTTTTTTTCTCTTCCTTTCTTATTTGTTGGTCCCCTTGCTGGTTTTGCCCGGTTGTTGTCCCACTGTCCCAATGTCAATTTCGTTTTGCTCTTCCAAAAACCTTGCTCCTGCAGGTAAAAAAAAACAGACTGATATTTTCAAATGTGTTTTTGATCAGGGATTTTCAGAAAAGACAGGGTCAAAAGCGAAGGAGGTAAGCAGCTCGGTGATATTCAGGAAAATGAGTGCAGGATATATCCAATAGGCAATGCAGGAGCAGCTAACACCTTACATGTGAATGAAAGCAAAAAAGATGAGAAGCAATGAGAGCAGAGGTTCCTGAAGCAAGAATTTAAAGGCAGAAATTAATGAGTACCATACTTTTGAGCCTGGGGGAGTTACCTTCTGCAGGAGCCATGGTTACATTTCCGCTGACCTCTGGTCCATATGTGAAGGTCATACCCTTTACCCGGAAGCTGTAGCTGACCCTTGGAGTGAGGCCGGTGAATCGAATCCACCGAGGAGAGCTCTTTTTGACGTCTACAATCACCGCTTTGTTCATTTCTGTAACAGGATACAGAAACAGTCCGTTTCAGCCTGGGGGCATGGATTTTGCACACAACTTAAGGTTGTGGACCTGCTACTCAGGGAACTTCTACACTCAAAGGGTTGAAACCTCGATGATGAATGGTTCCTTACCGATGGTCTGAAGGGCCATTGAATCAGTCAGTCAATTGATTATAAATTATTTTTTACCCTCACCGAAGGAGAGGGTATTGTGTTTGGGTCCGTTTGTTTGTCTGTTTGTTTGTTTGTCTGTTTGTTTGTTTGTCCACACAAAACCTTGGTGTTTTTCACCGCAAACACTTGTCGGATTGACATTAAATTTTCACCAAATGTGCGACTACTCATGTAGAATGTTATAATCATAATTATGATATCATAGGTCATGTAGTGTCAGCCATGTTGGAAAAACAGAAGAAAAAAAAACTTTGGACTTCTATCTCTGAAACCGCACCATGGAAAAAAAATGAAATCAAGTTCTCGTTCTCGTTCTCGTTCTCGTTCTCGTTCTCGTTCTCGTTCTCTCTCTCTCTCTCTCTCTCTCTCTCTCTCTCTCTCTCTCTCTCTCTCTCTCTCTCTCTCTCTCTCTCTCTCTCTCTCTCTCTCTCTCTCTCTCTCTCTCTCTCTCTCTCTCGTATATCCTACAGTATTATTCTCTTCAACAGCAACAAGTACTCCTCATGGGAAATGAGCATGATTTATTTATGTCGTCATAGATGTCATTGTTATGACATCATCATTGCATTATGTAGAACGCTACATCTGATCACAAAATATCGTCCAGAAAATCGTCATCCTCAACCACAGAAATGTTTTTGATGACATCATCGGTCACATCGATTTGGCAGTCATATTGTTTTTCAAAAAAAACCTTCAAAAATCTTCTTTCTCTGAAACGGCTGAACAGATCAAGGTGAAACTTTACAACTATGACCACTTATCCATGAGGAACAAAATATTCACACATATGACATCATTGGTCACATGGTTTGGCCGCCATATTTGATTTACACTAAAACATATAAAAATCTTCTTCTCCAGAACAGCTGGACAGATCAAGGGGGAACTTCACACAAATGTTCCCCAAGGCATGCGCGTACAAAGTTGTTGAGGAATAAATTGTCACATGGTTTGGCAGCCATATTGTATTTAAGAAAAAATATTAAATAATATTTTCTCTGAAACCACTTAATCAAAGTGAAACTTCACAATTGTGATCGCATAGTGATAGGGAATACATGTTTTAAATTTCAATTTGATTGGACACATAGTCTGGCAGCCAGAATTATTTAATTTTTTGATGTGGGTTTATTTATTTATTTATTTATTTATTTATTTATTGAATATGGCTCACTTGGCTGTGCCTGGATGGGTTTGAGGGTAGAGGAGTAGCAGCTGAAATGCGAATCCTATCCAGGTTCCTCCTGATGACTTCATCTTTTCTTTTTGCTTGTTTGGGTTCCTTCTGATTACTCCAATACAGGACTGTTCCTATTTCGTCTTCCATATGATTTGAACTGAACTTATTTTAATCACATTCTGAATTCAATTGAATAATAATAAAAACAACATCATGGGTCAGGATCAGGTATCCAATCAAAGCAGGACGTCTTGGTACCCGGTCATCACTGCCAGCTGATATAAAGTGGCAGCTCTAACTGTCTCTTATTAATTATGTAACACACCAGGAAACAAACGTCACACAAAATGCACCACACAAAACTACACAAACACCAAACAACACATCACAAGTCCTGGGGAGGGTCTGAAATCTCTGATTGCTCTTTTTCTTGTTTCAGTCATGTTGTACGTGCCCAAGGTGGGTGAGTTAAAATACATGAAAGCTATCATAATTGGGACATTTCACAAATCTATTCACTGAAAAACCTCCACCTGTGTATCATTCATTCATGCACCATGCTCTATACAGGACGTCGGTTCTGCTGATGTAGTTTCTTTGGCAAAGGTTACGATTCCAGGAAGGTCGCCACTTCGATGCAGGACACAAATTAAGTTGTAGGGATTTGGTATTTAGCCAAAGTATCAGTGATTGCTCACCTTCTTTTCACGAAGGACACCACAGGATCTTTAACATCTCCCAACAAAGTGCTGGCAGATGGCATGCCCAGTTTAATGTCAATCCAAGGTTTGCCCTCCCACACATTGGCAGTTCTCCCTGCATGAAAAGGGTGGCAGTTTCTAGCTGAGGCGAGAGTTGAACCCAGGCTCGACAGTCTGAAGGCTGGTGCACACATCTCTAGGTTATCCTGCCAGTCTACCTGATTATCATTTGTTTTAATATCAACAATGTTTGCACTTGCATTTTAACCAATGTAAGGTGACGAAAGCAATTGTATAAAGTACAATACGTTACTTTTTACAGTAACTTATTGACCCTGGGTACCCCCAATAATAATCCTAACGTTTCATAACACTGATTTATTTGTAGCACTTCAGGGGAGGGTTGGCAGTATGACCTAGAGGTATGCACACTTGCATCTAAGTTTGAATCCCGACCCAGCTATAAACTGTCATCCTGGTGTTTTCACAGGCAGGGTGATTCATCAGTGTGTGTGCCGTCCCTTGGATGTACGTTAAACTGGGTGTTATATCTACTGGTGGATATGAAAGATTAGGTGGAGGATATGAAAGATGCCACAGTGTGCTTCACAAAGAGTAGGTGAGCTATTGTCGGCACATTGAAAAAATTCCAAATTCCTGCTCTGACTTTCTGAGTTGGAATGGTGACCCGACCAGGATTGCAGCTGAGTAACTAGTAGTAACTGCTTTGACAGCAACAACGCTCTGCATACGGCATGGTACATGATGATGTTGATGAATGGGGAAAGGGGAGGGGGGGGTGGTATCAAATATTGTGGTATTTTTCACAGTAACATAGTTATTAACACCAGGCAATCCAAGAAAACAGTGAAATTTACATTGACAGTTATTGTGATATTAGAGTTAATCTCTACAGGGTCAGGGAGAAAACTTGAGAGTTGGTGATCCCGGCCTTGTGAGCTCTGTTCTTGAGGTCCGCTTAACGAAACCCGTGCAAAAGAAATCTCTCCTAACAGAGTGTGGTGCTGCATCATAAAACATGCTATCCTTTGGAGGGGGGCCTGTGTTCTTTACATCAAGGGTCCCAAGGCATGCGTCAAAAGAGATGACCTTTTGAGGCCATACAATATAAATAAAGTATTGCAGATTCCCTCATGTGTTGCGAAGGAAAGATGAGATCACGAGGATTCCTGCAAGACGATTCTCAACAATCTTTGCTGTAATTAGATGGTTAGTGTTTTCCTCTTTTTACCTATTACATTCACAAGTATATCAACGTCTTAATTACTGTGTCATAGAAGCTCCTCAAATCAGCCAAAGGCATGGTAACCCTTCTTCAAGCGCATGCACATCCGATTTGGATTCATTCACAGATTTTATCTGCAGTTTGCATCTTTACAGGGGTGCAGCTATTCTGCGAATGCAGTACGCTCCTATAGGTCAAGGCCAGGAATTTGTAAATAGGCCAGGGTACAGGGGCACAATGGCATCCTTTGAAAAGGATGTGTTTGAAAAGGCGGGGTTCTCCAAGAGTCTTCTCAAGAGTTCTTTCACGCAACCTACAGAATACGCATCGTGCTACCGATAAATCTAATTCATGTCGAGTTATTCAACATGATCTCTGCTCCTCTTCAATGCACTGCATTCAGCTCTCAAACAACTCGATCACAGTGCAGCAAGAAGTCTTCCTTCGGAGGTGTCCTTGATGCAATGGACGTGGTTGTGATGATCCATTCATCAGATGCAACCCGCTTTCTCCAAAGGATTCGTTGCAAAATTTATTTTATGAAGAAATTACAACAGTTTGAGTTTGGATTTCATTCCTTTCCTGTGGCCAGCTTTCTGCCTTGGCCACATCCTCGATATGAGGCGCCATTATCTTAATCCCTGAAATCATGGAATGTGCTGCTTCCTTGCTTGATGTTGAACTTTTTTTTTCTATTTATATATATGTAGACGAGGCTCAAGGAACAGCTAGTGCACTGAATGGATCAGGACATAACAGACAAAAACAGGACACAAAACATACATGCATGGGGTGGACAAGATGGATAGAGAAGGAAACTCTAACGAGGGAAAACTGGAAAATTAGGAGGAGGAGGAGGGATATGGGAGGGGTTAACAAGGGTAAAAAAGATCATGGTTCAGGATTGGAGACGATCTGAGATGGCATTGAACAGCTGCCTTGAATACCTGGAGGGAAGACTGAGATTGAAGAGTATGTAGAAGTTAATTCCACAGGTGGGAAAAGAAAACGAGGACCAAATGAGTGGAAGTGAGCAGTGATCCTGGATTTAAGTCGTTTCATCAGAAACAGGTTGATGGTGGACCATGTGAGCCCTGCAGAAGCCTGTGGGAGATCAAGAACAAAGCACGGAAAGAGCAGAGGGTGTAACCTATCTGCGATGGGAAAGTGATAGGAGAATAGACTCAGCTTCATCGCGGGAGATTCTAATGATCTTGAAAGCCTTGGTTTCCACGGCGTCAAGCCAAGCAAAGTGTAAGGCAAGGGAGCCAGCCGAGAGGGGACAGCAGTACTCAATGAAGCTGCGGATAAAGTCCTTGTAGGTGGATAGGAGTTCATGTATACCAAGGAAGGACTTTGTATGATGGAGGATGCTTAGTCAGCAGCTGGCTCTGGAGGCCAACTTCGAAATCTGGTTTGCCTAAGAAAGATCATGGCAGAGAGTGAGACTTGACAGAATTTTCTCAAGAAGATTGTTAAGAAAAGTAGACAGGAGAGTTTAACAGATGGTCCTTTTGGAGAAAGATAGTGGGAGTGTAGGATTTGTCAGGATTGAAAGACATCTTCCAAGTGTTTGACCAGCTTGTGATGTTTTTTTTTAAGGTCTGAAAAGAGGGAAGAGGCTGCATACAGCCTGTCTGTCTGAAGGATGAGAGATGTCATGGCAAATGGTGGAGTCATCAGCGAATAGATAAAGAGGATTTTCCAGAGAGTCAGAGAGATAATTGATGAAGATTAGGAAAAGTACTGGGCCTGGAACACTGCTTTGGGGCACTCCAACCTTGACAGGGAGAGGAGATGAAAGGATTCCTTTGAGTGACACACGTTGGCTATGAGAGTAGAGGAAGTCAGTAAGCCATGTATGGATTTGGCCTTGGAGGCCATAGGCAGAGAGTTTGGAGAGCAAAGCAGGATGTGGATACAATTTGTATCAAAAGCATGAGATATGTCCAGAGAGATGGCCTTGATCTCAAGTCTGACATTGAGGACCTACATCCATTGTTGGGTGAGTGGAAACAGCATGTCCACGGTGGAGTGACCTGGTGATCTTGGTGATCTGAGATGAGGTTGTTGGAGAAAAAGGAGGATTTCATGTGAACTGCAATGGATTCCATGACCTTGTTGATAATTGGAAGTAAGCTCATTGGTGTGTAGTTGAGGGGTGCACTTTTTTATGTAATGCGGTGATGTTGAATGATTTATAAGCAGATGGAAGACGACCTAGCGCAAATGGTCAAGGTGAAATGGGCAGAGAGAGGATTTGCGAGAGCAGCAGTGCAGGTTTTTATGACATGTGAGCTGATGCCGTCCGGTCCAGTAGTGGATTCAGAGTCGTGGGCTGAAAGAACCTTCTCTACCTTCTCAGATGAAAAAGACACAGAGTCCAGGAACAGTGGGGTACAACATGGAAGGATGGGTACTGTGAGAGAGGGGTTGGGGCCACAAGATTTTGAAGCAAATACAGAAATGAGGCATTCAGCCTTCTCACAAGCAGTCGGCTGTGGTGTCATTTGAAGAGAGGGAGGTGATGGAGTTGGAGCATACTCTGCAGAAAGACTTGACAAGGCAGCACCAGGTTTTCGAGGAGGGAGACAAGTTTGAAAGTTAATTCTTGAGGTTGGACAGATATTGTTCTGGCTCTCCTGAGAGTGGCCAAACAGTTGTTGCAGACTTTTTGGAATGCACTGAGATTGCCTTCGGTCAGATTTGCCTTTCAGGAAGAGAAGACAAGTTGTTTCAGAGCAACTGCATCAGCACAGGATTCAGCGTAACATGAGTGGGATGAGGGGTAGGATAATTGAAGACGAGATGGAATTAGTCTGTGCAGGAGAGGGAGCAGGTTTCTGTGGAAGAATTCCCAGGCTGAGTTAACATCAGAGGCAGTAGATTTTGGAGACCAGTCCTGAAGAAGGATGGCTGCTTGCCATCCCTGCCAATTTGCCTGAGTGAACCTGATAGACTTCCCGGCATTGAGGCAGCTCTCTGAGAATAGCCAGAGAAGATGTTGACTTTCACACGCACAGATCAGATGAACCAATTGGACCAGAGGAAGAGAAGGAGACATAAAAGGTTAGAGCACAGACAATCTCCATAGGTTTTCATCCATGGGGAGGAGGAAATTCCTCCCAAGGAAATGCCCCGCTGAGTGCGGTGAGAACGGTGGTACCATTGTTGATATATCACTGCTACTCAGAATATCCTGGGAAATGACTGCACTGTGTGTCATTTCAACTATGAGGCTTAAACCACGTAAAAAAAAAATATATAGTGAGAAACATGATATTCACCAGACACATCATGGAACGGTATTTGTGTAATTTAGTGATCACCGAGACCATTTCTTTAAAAAGTTACAAATGTGGTGACGTAATTTTTCAGACGACCCTCGTCTTCAATGCCCATGAGGGAATGGCTGGCAGATGTGACACCTGCTCCCTGTGATATTGTAATTTCTCAATAAATATCAGTCACTCCGGTTGTCAAGGTAATGCTACATGTTGGCAAAGGCGAAAAACGGCTGAGATTAAATCGTAATCATTTTATATAAAACGTCAGCAAATGAGACATCACTTTCAACAGTGACAACTCTGTATTGTAAGCGTGGCTCAAAGCTCAGGACGGAAGCACTGAGAATTCCAAAGGACTTATTGAGGTTATCTTGGAAGTGCCACCATTTTCCAGATTCCAAGCGATTTACCACGTTGTTTCCGTGGTCCTAACGGAGAAACATATTACAAAAGCTGTTGAATTAGTTTTGCCAGGACAAATACATTTCGTTTCACATTCATAGCGCCGCAATGATGTGTGCTTTGTGTCGGAAATTCGTTTTGAGAAATTGAAAACAGCATAACACGAATGCTTCCAGCGTATATTTCCCAATTGGGATCAGCCGTTATTTTTCTGCATTATCCGTTTGTATTACCAAAGATCAGGTGAAAATAGACTCGACGGCACCGCGTTTCATGTGAGGGGCGCTCAAAATGTTCCAAGAATGAGATACAAGGTCGAATTATTTATTTTACAGCAAGTTTGGTGACCTGATCAAGATTGGGTTATTTGGACTTCAGGAAACCATCAAGAAGATTGATGTTTGAAGGTGCAGGAGAGATTAACCTGGGAGTGCACCACGGCAAGGATGGGTCAAATTGCCTCACTTCCTTCTTTGATGTCAGTTCCTCCTCAATCTGATGTTGTCGTTTATTTCTATGATTTTCAGATGTATACGCACACATACATTTGAATAATTTCCTTGTGGGAGTGGAGTGGGGGGCGGGTGGGGGGGGAAGTTGGGGAATATTTTTGTGTGCTCCATGACTTGACCTTGACCCAGCACATTTGCAAAATTTGGTCGACATTGGCACAGCTGGTTTTTTCTTTACCTCCACCACCGAAGGTAGACCGATGTTATCTGTGAGCAGGACATCGCAAAAAGTTAATGACGGATTCGGATGAAACTTTGTGGACAGGTTGGGTGTGTGACAAGGCCAAATTGATTCGATTCTGGTGAAGATTTGGATCCGGATACTGGAATTGGGCCAAACATTTATATATAGCACGATATTCTAAAAAGGTATGGAAGGATTCCAACACACTTCGTGGACAGGTTGGGTGTGTGATAAGGAAAAATTGATTCGATTTTGGTGAAGATCCAAATCCAGATCCGGTCTATCAGTGGGATCCAAAATGTAAACTGTCCTGGTGGAGGTATGCACTCTACCAAGTGCTGTTGTATTTTTCTATGAATGACACACACACACACACACACACACACACACACACACACACACACACACACACACACACACACACACACACACACACACACACACACACACACACACACACACACACACACACACACACACACACACACACACACTTCCTTGTGGAAGGGGAGGGGTACCTTGTGGTACTACCACAGAAATGTTTCTCAGCTCGTTGTGATATCCTCCTGGAGGTCTGTCAAGAGCATGGGTCTCGAATCGAATTAATTAATTATTGCTGCATAAATATCGAGCACATTATGTTTTTGTATATAAAGTTGAGGCTCATGTAAGAGTCACAAAATTGACCAGAACATAACAGTACAAGGTGGAAAGGGCAGTGGAGGTGTGGAACACACTAACAGCTGGATTCTAGAAAGACACAACAGAGGGACTATTGAAGGATGAATGAGATCAAGAGGAAGAGGGAGGAAGACACATGCGGTGAACAAGCTGGATACAAGCTCAGACACGGGAAGCGGAAGGGAAAACCAAGGATGAAACAGAAATTAAACCAAAAAATGATGGCGAGGGAGAAAAAGAGAAAAGGAGAAAGCACAATGAGTTGGAAAGGAAGGGGCACGCTTGGGGAGAGTTAATTAGGGTAGAAAGGATCATGAGTGTGGATTGGGGGGGGGGGGAGGGTGACATGAGGTGGTGGTGAATCTTGATGCCCTGGAGGGAAGAATGCGATTGAACAGACTGAGAAAGTCGTTTCCACAGGTGAGAGAAAAGAGGAACAAATGAGTGGAAGTGAGCAATAAACCTGGATTTTGGAAGTTTCAACAGAAGTGGGTTACTGGCAGACAACATGCACCCTGCATAACCCTGGGAGGAGGACAGAGCAAGGAAAGAACAGAGGACGGGAGACCATAAAGGAGGCGGTACAAGATAGAGAGACCACCCACCTGTCTGCAATGCTGGAATAACAGATGCTCAACTGCATGCTCGGGCTGTAGGAGAAAATTATTTTGAGGGTCTTGGTTTCCACGGCACCGAGAAGTGCAAAGTGTGAGGCAGGGAGACCAGCCAGCCAAACGAGGATTGCATTACTCCATCGAGGTCTTCTAAGCTGATACGAGTTCATAATTGCTAAGGAAAGACCACATCATTTACAATGCCCAGTTGGTGGCTGACATTTAGGCCAACTTGGATATATGGTTTTCCCAAGAAAGAAAATGGCTGATGGTGAGGCTCAAAAGTTTGAGTGACTGAACTTCACTTCAAGATGTCACCAAACACATACCTTTTTCATCCGTTCTTTATTACCTCGGCCACCGAAGATGGACGGAGGTTATGTTTTCACTACTGTGTGTTTGTCTTTCTGTTCGCAGGATATCTCAAAAAGTTATGGGTGGATTTGGACGAAATTTCGTGGACAGGTTGGTGTGTGACGAGGAAGAATTGTTTAGATTTTGATGAAGATCCGAATCCGGATCAGGATCTGATAATTCTTAATTTTTTAAAGTGATTCTTCATCATTGAGAGATCGGGTCGAAAACGATATGCAGCATATTTCAAAAAGTTGTGGACGGGTTATAGCAAAACTTGGTGGATGAGGAAGGGACTGTAGCTGATGACAAGAACACGCCAATTAGATTTTGGTTTGTCACAAGGACGAATGGTCCGGATGCAGATCCGGCCTATCGGTGGCGCACAAAACAAACTGTTAATCCTGGTGCCGTTTTAGTTTCGATATTGATTCATCCATCCATTGGGACCATACTCTGTGCAGATCGTTGGTGTTGCCGAAGCAGTCTCCTGGGCTATCAGACACAATCCTGGACGGGTCACCACTCCAACACAGGATACTCGAATGGCTCAATCATCCCAGCAAGCTGGTACTCATTTTGCTGTCCTCAGAAGGATGACAGGCTGAGTCAACTCCACCTGGTATTGATTCAATGGCTGAGTGTGATTTGAACTCAGGACCCGAGGTTCCCAAGCCTGCCACCCTAACCAGGCATATTGATCCATCCTTCTTTTAAAAAAAATCATGCATTTACATGAATTATTTGCAGGACATGGACCTTTGGAGACATCAGCACAGTTTTACACGAATTACAAGGGCATGAGTAAACAAGACTTACTGGTCGTTGCTTATAAGTGTAAATGTAGCAGTTACATTCACCACCATTCTCTTCTTTTTTGTATACATGGTCGAGGCTCATGGAAGAGCTCGATTAGAATGGAAGGGAATAAATAGAAAGAAGGAAACACCAATGGCAGAGTATAAGTGAGAGTGAGATCAAAGGGAGGGGGAGACGGACACATGGGGGTGAACAAGCTGTACACAAGCTGAATAAAACACATCAAGAAAAGGAAGGGGAAAGTGGGGATGAAATAGTAAAGTAATAAACCAACCGACAACTAACAAACAAAAAGATGTGAGGGAGAGTGGAATAAATGACAATAACCTGGAAAAGAATGGAGTTTTTTTGTTTTCAAAGTGGAGGCTCATGGAGGAGCGAGTACACTGAACAGATCAGGATGTAACAGGACAAAAGGAACAGTAGAGAGAGGGGGGAAAAAACACCAACAACAGAGTTGAAAGCCAAGATAGAGGCAGACTTGGACAAACAATGAGCGTGGGGAGGAATAATGGGGGACAGGAAAGGATGAGATGGATACAGAAGGAAACTCTCAGGACTGAAAAATTGCAAGTTTGGAAGGAGAAGAGTTTGGAGTGTGTTGGGGGTGTGGGGTTAGCGAGGGGTAGAAAAGATCATGGCTTTGGATTGGGGATGATCTGAGATGGTGTTGAAAAGCTGTCTTGAAGAGCTGGAGGGAAGAACAGCATTGAAGAGAATGAGGAAGTTAGTTCCACAAGGGGAGGGGAAAAAGAGGAACGAATGAGAGGAAGTCGGCCGTAATCATAGATTTAGGTAGTTTCACCAGAAGCGGGTTGATGATAGTTGACCGTGAGCGCCCAGTAGAAACCTGGGGGCATAAAGCAGAGAAAGAGCAGAGGGTACGAGATGAAATAGGAGGCAGTATAATACAGAGGCCAACCATCCTGCATGCGATGCAAAAATAATAGGCCGAAAGGGTATATAGAGTCTAAAGCAGTCTAAAGGGGTACACAAGTGTCTAAAGGTGTAAAAGGTACGTTCCTATAGTTCGTAATAAATGGACATATCAAAGTCATATAATACGTCATTAATAGATGTATTAGGCCTGGTGTTGGCTAAACGGTGATGGTGGTTGGCTTGGGATCCTAGCTTCTTGAGTTCAAGTCACTGGTTGGCTGTTGAATTAACACCAGGTGGGGATCACTCATCCTGTCATAATTCCAAGGTCGGCAAAACGAATACCAGCATTCCAGTAATGGGGCATTGCACCAGTGGCACGGCCGTGCCCCCAGAAAATGATGCAGACAAGCAGACAATGATGCATATGAATAAAATCAACAAATTAATAAATAGATGTACTGACATGGGTTGACTGAGGCTTCACCCTACACCTTCCCACCCCACCCACTCCCCAGACAGATTTTCAGTTTTATGTATAAAGATGCTTGCTTTGTTCAGGTGCTGTTGTTGGGATACATCACCCAGAAATCTCAACAATACAGTAGATAATTGATAAAGTGGTTGGATATGCATGTTCACAATGCATATTATGCCTGGTGTTGGTTTAATGGTTAGGGTGGTGGGCTTGGGATCCCATGATCCTGAGTTCAAACCCCACTTGGCTGTTGAATTAATACCAGGTGGGGTGAACTCTGCCTGCCATCCTTCCGAGGTCAGCAAAATGAGTGGCAGCTTGCTGGTATCCCGTGTCGGAGTAGTGACCCGTCCAGTATTGTGTCCAATCGCTAAGGAGTCTGCTTCAGCAGCACCAATGCTCTGCACAGAGTGTGGTCCCAATGGATGGATGGAATGCATATTGTTTTTTTAAACTTTCTTGATGGAGGAAAGATGTTTTTCCTTTATCAAATTATTTGTGCATTCGTAAAAGTTTGATGTAACTGAGCACATCAAATTATTCATAATACGTGCAAATGTCTTGTGCCATTTAATCGTAAGAAGTATACAAGAAGCTGACCCATATGAAAAAAAAAATACCACACTTACCCCAATATGCTTGGATAATGGATTATTCAATCAACAAAGATTAATATTCAATCAAAACACGGTAATATGAATGATTACCAATAATAAACTAGAACGGCACTCAAAGAGCGCATAGTCTCACCTTGCCTGATCATGCTGACCAAAAATAGCATCGTTAACTGAACATGCTACTATTATGGCCCATATACCCATATCATCTATCCATACAATTATGTTACATACATTGCTATTATCCATTGCTTTATTGATTATTAATTAATTATTAGGATATCTATTGACCACTTTTTGGGCACGTTAAAGCTAAATTGTAAACAAATACGTGACGCGACTGCTAGGAGGAGCACAACATTGGTCCTTCAGTATTAATATATAGATAATCCTTCCGATAATCCCCCGGGGGGGGACATCAATGAATGTGAATATGAATTAAATTTCAAACTATATTTCCCACGGCTAATCGATGATATGTATGAAGTTTTGCATCAGTCTGTTAAGCGGTTCTGGAGAAGAAGAATTTTTTTTTACATTTGTATTTTCCATCCTGGCTTCCAGACCACATGACCAACGACATCGTTAAATTCTTCACTCGCATCGAGTCGTTGATCAGATATAAAAAGTTTCAAATTTTTCGGGTAAGGATTTCGATTCAAACAATTTTGCTGGAAAACCACTTCACCGATTACATCCTTGTTATCATCATATATCCCCCCCCGGGGAGTTTGTGACGTTCCATGCTTCACTTTTTTTCAGTTGAGCGGTTTCAGAGAAAAACATGTCCAATTTTTTTTCCTTTAATACAATATGGCTGCCACACCATGTGACTTATGACATCAGAATTATCAATATAATTTTCTCCACCAGGAGTCCCTCCTATGTTTAAAAAGCTTTGCATCGATTGGACGAGCAGTTGAAGAGAAAAACATTCTAAAAGCGAAAATATATAGACGTGGATACACGCACATGAACACAGACGGACAGGGGTGTTGCAATAGTCTCGCTTCTCCTTTGGGGTGAGACTAATAATAATAACTAGCCGAAACCCCCGTCACAGACGGATTCCGTTCCATGAGCCCAATATGACAACCAGTGGCGGCCTTTGTAAGAGCCGGATCCCAGTCGATGTACTCCACGGCCTTACCTAATGAGGCCTACACAACGTCCTTGTCCACGACATATTTGGTGCACACTACTCCTTGTGAAGAAGTCCCCTGATTTGTGCACGTGTCTACTTTGATGTACACTGTGTCAAAACTTCTCAGGTCACAGTACCGAGAAAGACGTGACGCGACTGCTAGGAGGAGCACAACATTGGTCCTTCAGTATTAATATATAGATAATCCTTCCGATAATTCACAGACTGGTGTTTGTTTGTTTGTCACAAAACTCCTACAGTTCAGGCCCAATTACATCCAGGCTTGCTACATAGGATCAACATGACCCCAATTAATGTATAGGGGTGTTTTTATGTTTGCCGGTGGTCTTGAGTAGATTGCGAGGTTGGGGGTGGGGGTTTGGGACACTAATTTCTATCTCAATGTGTATCGTGTCACGCCCCCTCCAGGTGGGGGAAGGTATTACAAGCCTCCGCCATTTCCAGTACATTATTCGTGTCCCCACGTTTTCCAGTGCAGTGAGATGTTTTGAATTATAAGCAGTAGGTATGTGTTTGCTTCATGCATGTAACCCGGGTTATTTGTTTTTTTCCTATGCAGAGCTGTCACTTGCCTATACACCGCCCAAATACACCGCCCATGTCACTTCACATGCCGTCACCAAACGTCGTAAGCATAAGAAAGTCTTACAATATTCATCTTATGGTCTCTGCATTTACTTACAACTCAATTTATTATGTTCGGCGCTGACAAAAGTATTTTCTCAAAGCGGTCGTCACGCCGGATGGCGTCACATGGTCTAATGGCATTGAGGTGGACAGCGCCTCGAGTTTAACCGCCACGGATTGTTGTTATTGTTCCATGACACTACCATCCAATCAAATCCCATACTAAACCTTCACCCCTCCTTGACAGGTATATCCACTAGTTTTTAATAAATAGTACCGGTGGATGGTAGATAAGTGTAGGCTTCCCTTGAAGTTCATTTTCAAACCGACTTTACACTCATCGTTTGAGTAAGTTTCTTATTTCGTCAAAAACATTTCGCTGAACTTCAGGTAATTTTACCACTCCAGCAATGACAAACAAATACGAGCATTTCAGGACTTTAAACTTGATGTTCAGTGTTTAAAAGGTGAAGAGCTTGAACAATCCCAATAGGATGGCATCCATGAGGAGGAGGAAATTGCTCATGAGGAAATGGCTCGCTGAGTGCGGTGAGAAAGGCGGGGCCATTGTTGTGACGTCGCTGGGACCCAGAGTGCCCCAGGAAGTGACATCATTGCCCCCAAGCTCAGTGGTTGTGTGTGTGTGTGTGTGTGTGTGTGTGTGTGTGCGTGCGTGTGTGTTAACTACACTCCGAGCCTTAGATCCTGTAAAATAAAAAAATAAAACAAACAAACAATGCTTTTCACAGATATTAATCGCAGAGATAAAAGTTTAAATCGAAAAACAAAGAGATGGACTTTTTCACAGCTCATTAAATTATTTTATTTTTCCAAACAAAGGTAATTTTTACCTCCACCACCGAAGGTGAAGGAGGTTACCATGTTTTCACCCCTTCCTGTTGGGTGATCGCTAGACGACCCTTATTCTCGGGTTTTCCGTCTGTCTGTATGTCTGTTTGTTTGTATGTAATGGATAGCTCTGGAGGCCAGAGGAGTCAACCGATTTTGATGAAACTTGACTGATAGGTTCATACCAGGATCGAGTTGTATGCTTTTGAGCACTGTTGCTATGGACGCCACCGTTGCCTAGCAACGGGACTTTGAAATTTTTGAAAAAATCCGAAAAACAAAAATCGGTTTCTGCGCTTTTATGCGCACTATAATCAACCTCTTTGTCAAACATTTTCAGCCCAATCCGTCAAAAACTGTATGACTAGTATGCAATTATAGTACTATACGCTTTCATCCCAACGTTCGCATTGGGATTCCCTAATGTAGGGTTAGGGAATTGAACACAAATGATGAATGGACAGTTGCTCGTCATGTTCCTATATGGAACAACGAACGGCAAAAATGCCATCTGATGTGTTATCTTATCTACATATTTCAAATTCACCTCAGTCTAGCGACCACCCATGTCACCTAACGGCTTGTCTGTTTGTTTGTTTGTCTGTGTGCAGGATATGTCAAGAAGTTGTGGATGGATCGAGATGAAATTTTTTGGACAGGTTCGGTGTTTGATGAGGACGATCTGCTGATTAGATTTTGGTGCAGATCCGAATCCAGATCAGACTACTAGAATTTTTTTAAGTGATTCTTCACCATTGAGAGATAGGGCCAAAAACAATATACGTATCACATGATATCTCAAAAAGTTGTGGATTCGGATGAATCTCGGTGGACAGGTTGGGTGTGTTACGACAAATTGATTCGATTTTGGTGAAGATCCGAATCGAGATGTGGATGTGAGAATTTTTTTTTTTTAGGCGATTGTTCACCATCAAAACTGATATAGTACTGTATAGCACGATATTTCAAAAATGTATTGGGCCCGATATGTTCTCGTGGATCAGGCATTACGTGGCAGAGGTATGCGCTCTGCCGAGTGCCCTTCTAGTTCCTTTCCTTATTTATCAGAAAAAAACAGCTTGTGGTGCATTGTTCAACAGAGAGAAGGGATCACCTACTCAATGTTTAAACTGGCAGTAGGTAGCTTTGATTGCGAACACGGATCACCTGCTCAATCCGCATAATTACCTTCTCCCATGCCCACGTATTAACTTGTATTTGTGGGAAAACAAAAGACTGCAAAGCGCTGTTTGCATTGCGCAAGATGACAATGTGAACTATAAAAGCGAGAAACTTTGACGATTTTAAAATGCCGATGGCCATTCAGCACAAAGTCAGAATAACGAACCGAATACGCACATTCATGGCAATCTCACCAGGTACATGAGCGATTGGGTGGTAAAGTACATGATAACCTTCAAGGAGACCATTTGGTTGAGCAGGTTCTCCCCAGGAAACGTTCAGCGATGATGTGAGCACATCGGCGAAGTGTAGAAAGCTTGGAGCAGACGGAGCTAGAGGGGGAGGAACATGTGTAAGGTATATGGTGGCCATTTTTATATCCTACTGTATCAATGTATGCAGTACTCACACACTCTAGTTCTTGATCTACTTGAAAGGAATACAAACTACCGTTTCATTTCACACCATACATTATATCTTGTCAGAAAGAATTTGCTCTGTCATGCTGTCCCATCATGGTCCGACCCATTTTACTCATCACTTACCAGCGGGTAGTGTCCGCCCAGTGGCAATGCTGCTGGATGGGCCTTGGCCGGCAGTGTTGTATGCAATGATGCGAACAGAATAGCGGGTAAAGCCCTCCAGGCCTTTGAGACGCACGGACGTTTCAGGGAGGTACAGAATACGGATTCTCTCGCTTACATTCCCATCATGCCTTGGCACCGCCTTGTAAAACACCTGGGTCACAAACACAAGGCAGGGGTATCATTATCTTCGTCGTATATGCATCCTCACCCTTCTTAGTTAATAGGAAAGGAAAATCATGTTTTTCATTGATTCTTCAACTTTCGTTCTCCAACTCATTGCTGAAGATAAATATCCTCTCCCATAATCTTTGCATTTTGTACTTCAACTCCTTCGATTTCCTTTCTCTGCCCCATCTGCCATTCTTGTGGCTACTTGAAGTACTTCACCTCATGACCTTCCTCAATCCGCAGTCTCAACTTGAGTTTATCAGCTCTTGGTAGGACCTCGGAAACTAAAACGTATGGGCATGACACCGCCTTGTTATAAACGGCCTCCTCCATCGTTAGTGCAAAGCTACATTAAGATTAATTTGAGAGAAAAGTCTTGATCAGTTGCCATCAGGCCAACAGGATGTGGAAAACGGAGGAAAACGGAGGAAAACAAAGATCATTTGTTCGGTGAGCCAAGTACTGTCTTTTCCTTCAGCGGAGAAAATCACGTTCACACGTCTTCAAGGAAGATGGAACTGTCAGCCGTGTGGATGCGGAATTGGATCATCTGAGTTTCATCAGAAGAGAGGTTTGGTTTGGCAAGAGGTGGTATATGTGTGTTTATCTTGCTCGACTTTATTCAGTTCTTGCCCCCGTTTGTCCATCCCTTCAACCTCTGTCTGAAGAGCTTCTTGGGGCCAAATGTAGTCATTGACTCATCCTTTCAAAATATGTCTTCCTCTCTCCATGCTGTCTGCTCATTTCCACTAATTATCCTCCTGTTCTGCTTGTGAAGCACATATCCTGCCGATCTAAACTTTACACTCTCGTCTTTCATGGTGACAGCCCACCTACTCTTGTTCTCGCATTCTGAGATCTATACTTTTTTTCATAAATAACCTTACATGCCACATTCTTGTCTCATTTCTCATTTCCGGTGTGCTACCCCTCCTTCAATTACTACTTAGCTATATTGAGAGCCTGAGCAAATGTGAAAAAAACATATATATATATATATTGACTTGTTATAATTTGTATCTGGATCAGCAGCTCTGCTTTCATTTATTCGTGACCATAACAGCAGTCATGACCATAAAACTCAGTCGTCAAAGACCTGAGTGCAACACGGATGCCATCCTTGTTTGGAGGTAATGTGTCGGCATAATTTATGTGTACGGCATCAGTGTCATGTCACATCGAGGGGCCTTTCATTGAAAGTGTGCTCCTTTCATTCAATTTATTATTCCTGACTGCAAATCTCCAAACTGGTGATCAGCAGGGCAGAGACAATGTGTTTGTGTGGAAGACAACACTTGTTGCTAACAGGTTTTGCAGTAAGTGCTGTGATGAGACTCAATCTGTGGCCAGCTGCTTTGGCAAGTTAGGGATATATATATATATATATATATATATATATATATATATATATATATATAGATATAGATATATATATATATATATATATATATATATATATATATATATATATATATATATATGTTATATATATGCTTTGTCAAGTTAGCGGGATATATATATATATACAATCTGGCCTCACCAGTCATAGTCAGTGGGGTAATAGTAGCCAATATATATATTGTTGTGGTTGACCAAATTCGCAAACCACCATTCAGGTCCCTTAGGTGAGATATCTCGGTAAGTATATGTGTAGTTAGGCCCAAACCCGTTGTCCAGAGGGAATAAATGCCATTCATGAGGGCTGCGACTCTTCAGGATAGCCGTTTTTCTTTTACTATCTTTATTTTGGACCAACCGCCATTATTACCACCACCAACCACGTCTCAACAGCCATCACAACAACAACCACCAATCACAACGCCGCTTCACCACAACCGCCACGACCTTTACCGTCACAACTCGCCACCATCGCATCACCGTCATCTCGCGCCACTCGTGGGCACCGATGCTGGACTTGTGTAGGGCGCGCACCGAGCAGCGTGTTCAAAAGCATCGCGGACTTTCCGCAGAAAAACGGATCAAAAACGACTCACGCCCACTTTTGTTCCGTCCAATCGGTGAGCGAGGGGCGATTTGGCCCCGCCTCCAGGGCGTTGGAGGGCGGTCGCTATATGCAAATTCATGGATCAAAAAGCATTCACGCCCACTTTTCCTCGGGCCAATGGGGAGCCAGCAAGAGAGGTGAAAGGTCGGAGGCAGAGGGTCAAAGATGAAGGAGCGAGGCCACGGGGGATATAAGGGGCCGCGTTCGTCAGTCGAGGCAGTTCAGTTCGCAGGAGGAAGAGTTGAGTTGGAAGCGGAGGAAGAGTTGAGTTGAAGTGGCAGTTCGCAGTTGGGAGTTCGCGGAGTCGGAGTGAAGAGGACGGAGCTGTGGAGAGGCGGCGGCGGAGAAGGCGGTTGAGGGGGTGCTCGCGTCGGATTCGGGGAACTGCGGAGAGAAAGGCCGGCGGCGCGACCGAGGTCGTGGTGGAGACGCTCGTCGCGAGACCCGCGATTTTGTGAAATCCTCCTTTCCCCGAGCATCAGCAACCCCCTCCTGTTTCCCCCCGCGCTGAGATAGTGCGACAAAAGGGGGCCCCCTTCCCACCCCCTACCAGACACTGTCCGCGAGGCCCGCGGAGTTGAGGCACCACCGCCGCTCCGCGTCTCATCATCAGACGGGTAGGCCAGACACGGTCTCGGCCCCAGGCCCGCCTACCCCCTCATCCTGGAGGGTGGTTCTCTTTTCTTTTGCTTTGGGAATGTGTGTTGTCGGCGCCGTCTGTGAAGTAAAATTGTATAAGTGTTGCCGTGTGCTCGCGTAGTCGGTATTAGATCTGCATTGTTGCATTTGCTTTTTGTCTTCTTCTTTTCCATGTGCTTTTGGTGGAATTGTATATGTGTGCTTTCCGTTCATCGTGAAATAAATGTGCTTATTGTTGAACTGTTTTCCCGCTTCGCTTCGTCATTTCTTTCATTGAATCCCCATCTTGCTTCACGTAAAGGGTTGGTCGTGGGCTAAGACGCCCGATAATTAATCGAACCGTCGAGGCCGACGAATAACACCGCTCGGTTATCCCGATAGTACGGAACGGGTCGCTTAAGTGGCCCGTGTCCGAAGTCGACCTGCAGCGAGGTGCGATCGCCCGGTCTACCCTCCGTGTGGGTACTTAGGTAGGTCGAATTTGGCGAGCAACCCTATCCCACGCGGGGGCCGATTGGCTCGATCGCGGTGAGACCGAAAGGTCCACCCGTGACTGGTTCCCGGCGTTAGTCCGAGAGGGTCACGACTGGATTGTCCGTCCGGTGGGCGACGTGCCGCGATTCGAGTTACGTGGCCGTCAGCACGCCGGCGGGCGCGAATCCGCAACACTGGTGTCAGGAGTGGGATACAAACCCATCGCCCTCCTCACGGCACTGGTAACGGAGAACGGGAAAACGGGCTCTCCTGTCTCCGGCTAAATTCACGGGAATCGGTCCAGGGGTGAGAGAAGCGACCCCCGATTCCCTCCAAATTACGAGCGATTCAAATTAACCCTTTAAGAGAAGCAAGATGGCGTCTCAAGGCGAGCGGGAGCCGGGGGTATTAGAAATGGATGTAGAATGTGTAGAGTCCATGGTCCAGGATGGAATCCCCGTGCAGGAAATGTTGATTGTGCAGGAACACGGACTCGCCCAACTGAACCCAGAGCCCGAAATGGGTGCGGCAGCGGCCGCGGTGTATGACACCTCCCCTCCCCCTCTCCACCAAAACCCTTCCCCAACCCCTGCCGAAACGGCTCACCCAAGCGCACCCGACATGGCCCAGCTATTCACCATGCTGGCACAAATGAATGCGGAAATGACAGCAAGGATGGATGCGAATACACAAAAGATGGATGCGAATGCACAAAAGATGAATGCGGAAATGACAGCGAAGATAAATGCGAACATGAACGAAAAGATGGATACAAATACAAATGAAATGAAAAACGAAATAAACAAGCAAATAAACGGAATGGAAGCAAACATGAAGGAAGAAACGAAAAAGCTGCGGGGTGAGACGCAGAACATGGGCCGATGCCTGCAGGCGGGCATGAAGGCCGTTAGCAGGGAACTCAAAATGGCGACTCCACGTGTTGGAGCGAACAAGCTGGAAGGGGGTGCAGCGGCTGACAGGCCCGCGGTGGAGACGGGTAAAAAAATAATTCGGGGAACGTGTTGGGCGAGGGTCGTGACGATGACCGAAAGGGAAAAATTAAATGGGGAGACCAAAACGTGTGAGACGAGACACGAGGTGACGACAACGGAAATAATAGTTGAGACAAGGGAGGTAAAGGGTGAAGAGTTGGCAGAGACACGGGAGATAGGAACGATAGAGGGAAGACTACACGATGAAGACGGGGTAAGTGACGCACACACACACACGGAGGTAGTGGAGGACAATGGGGGTGAGCTCGCGGAGCGTGTAGGGACCCAGTGCGAGCACCTGGATGGCCTCCTCCAGGAACGAGGGGAGGCAGTATGCCCCCTTGAGGCGAGTCACGACCAGGTGAGTTCGGTCGTGCTTTGCGAGGTCGAGGGGAGGAGTGCTGTGGACAGGTGCACGGAGAGCTTGGGGGGTATAGAGGCCCCGGAGACCCTTGTGGGGACACGAATCCCCAGTGTGGTTGTCCCTGTGTGTGTGGTGCAAGGTGTGAGTGCGTCCCCGTGTGTGGAAGCGACCCCGTGTGTGAGTGGTGTGGTGGCGATGGTGCCGGAGTACGTGCTTCCCAACACGCGGAGTGTGGATGAGGCACCGCGGGTGAGTGCCCCCGCGTGTGTGGGTGAGGCACCGTGTGTGAGTGAGGCCGTGTGTGTGGATGAAACGGCCAGTGTGGATGAGGCACCGCGGGTGAGTGCCCCGCGTGTGTGAGTGAGGGACGGTGTGTGGATGAGGAACCGCGGATGAGTACCCCCGCGTGTGTGAGTAGTATGGTTTGTGTGAGTAGTGAGGCACGCGTGAGTGAACGGCCGAGTGCAAGGGAGACCGTGTGTGTGAGAGAGCGGTATGTGAGGGAGATGTCGGTTGGCATGCGGGAGCACGCAGCCGCGTCTCCCGGTGTGAATGTAATGGAGTGGAGTGTGAGCGTCGTAACACGCAGGTGTGCGTGGGTGGAATGGCGACGACGGCGACATGTAAAGAAAGAAAGCCGAGTAGCGGCTGTAGTTGTTTCGGGGACCGTGCCGGGTTCACCCAGCAGTGAGCACGAGGTCCGTGCTGTGCAACGCACGAGACCACCACGTGCTCGCTTGCGAGAGTGAAGTCCCGGTCCGGAAACGCACGCGGTGGATTTGCCGATCCCGCGGACGGACAAAGTTTAGGCAGGACTACGGATTTGGACCGGACGGGTTCTCCACGCGATCGTGTGTGTTAAGCTCCAACGGGCAAAGCACATGTGTTCGCGTGGGGAACCCCTCGAGACGTGGGGCTTGTGTTTTTTTTTATGCGCACGGTGACGCCATGGCTGCACGTGGGGTTGGAATCCGGCAGGAGGGGTATCCCTGCCGGATGGTACCGTCCAAGGAGGGACGAGGAACACGTGCAGCTGCATGACGTCACGGGCAGGTGCAAAGTGCGCGAGCTCTGAGTTGCCGCGCTGGTACTGCGCATAAAAAAAAAAAAAAAAAAAAAGCAAGCCTCACTTTCGGGTGCACAGGATTCCTGGGCAAGGGGTGGAAGACCCCCTTGACCTTGGCACAGGATGGAAACTAGTTAGGGGGAAGGGTTAGCTTAGTTAGACCGACTTCATGGGGCAGGGGTAAGTCCTCATGGAGTCCGTGGAATGGATTAGTTAGAGGGATGATAGCGAGATTTAGGTTGGGAAATAATTTTTGGGATATTTGAGGACATGGACAGACTTGTGAATGCGTAGAGGGGACGTAGTTTAGCTACGTAGTGTTAAAAGGAACGTGCTGTAGTTTAAGGGACGACGTGGGAGCACGAGTTAGTTAGGGGATGCAGATAGAAGGATGGCAGAGTTCAGTGGTGTGTGTGTTGAAGAGTTGGTGAGTGAAGTGGAAGCATGTGCTTGTTGAGTGAGTGAGGCCAGCGGGTCTGTGTGTGTGGAGCGAATGGGGAATGTAAAGTGCGATGAGTGATTGGGGGGAGGAGTGACTCCCGCCCAAGGGACCCCGGGGTCAGTATAAAGTGAGTTAGGGGGTTAGTTAAATTTAAAAATGGAGGTCGTTTTGTTGTTGGTGGGAGTGTAGGCTCGAAACCCGTTTGGAGGGGTGCAGGAGCCCTGTTGACGGGCTGGGAGCGTGGCTGCGAAAGGTGAGTATCGCTGAGTGGGTACCCCGGGCACCAGGCTAGTCGGCCGTGGTAGGCCAAGGGCCCATGGGGGGCCGGGATAGCGTAGTGGGCACGGGTGCGCCTGCTTGGTGCGGGGGCCCGGGGCGCCATTAGCCGCGTGGGCAGTGTTGTGGGCATGGGTGACCCTCGGGAAGGGGCCTGGGAGGCCAGCCTGCCACGTGTGCGTTTCAGGGGAGGTGCCATGGGGGGCACTCCCCGGTGTTTAGGGAGCTGGTAGGCTCGGAGGCAGTGTAGTGCCCGGGGGTGCCATAGCGGGAGAATCGGCAGAGGGTCGTGCCTGCCAAAGGGAGCCACGTGTCCCAGCCATGAGACCGTGTGAGGGCACGGAGAGAAAATTGGGGGGCGAGGCCCGAAATTGTGAGGACACCAACACAGGCGACGGGAATCTGGGTTGTTAGAACCAATAGTATAAGCGAGAGGCGCTTGTTGAAAGCCCCGGGGTAGTTTAACAGTTAAATGGTTAGGGTAGATTAGGAGATGTACCCCTCGGCACCATCCATCCCCTCGCTGTCGTTGTGGGCCGCTGGACCCACTTTGTGTTATAGATCGCTGAACTCTGGGGAGGCCATCCTGAGGCTTGAGTTGGGCCTCGACACAGGACGTTAGCTCTCCCTTGTTCCCCTCCGGGAAGGGAACGTAGGGGTTGGGAGTAGGCTAGGTGACAGGATAGGTTAGCCGAACAAAGACGATAAAGGGGGTTAGGGGACGATTTATAGTGGGGAGTTAAAAAAAAAAAATTAAGTTGGGGCTAAATTGGGGTTTGACAAATTAAGGGAGTGGGTATGTACAGTGACAGGCAAAGGCGATAGGTGGGAGGGAGACAGGTAGGTAGGTCCGAGCCCGCCTTCCAAGTGGCCAGCACCACCGCACTCCCTCCACCAACCTCCACGGAACGGCAAAGGCTGGCCAACTTCATCTGCAGCTGCTGTGCTGCAAGGCCTGTGCCGGCTGGATCGTCTGCAGCTGCTGTGCTGCAAGGCCTGTGCCGGCCAGTTCATCTGCTGGCTGTTTTTCTTCAAGGCCTGTGCCGGCCAGTTCATCTGCCGGCTGTGTTTGCCTGCAGCGGCCTTCTTCTGCGGGCTGTGTTTGCCTGCTGCCTTTGCCATGCCATGCCCACTGCCCACGTTCACCAGCCCCGTTCAATTTTGCTTTGCCCCCCCCCCCTGTTCATTTCCATGTGCGCCAGGATCCGCAAGGCAACAGTTTGCAAGCTGCGAGAACTGCCCTGTTGGCAGCTACAACACGGGCCTGCAGTGGCGGCCCGTGCACCGTGTTTGCGTCCATCCATTCACCCATCCATTTGTAGTGTTCATTGCGTGTGCCACTTGAGCTGGCACGGAGACTGCATTTGTGCAGCCCATGCACCGTTGTGGTTCACTGCATTCAGTTCAAAAAGGAAGGCCTTGGACTGCGTGTGAGCAGCCAGCCACGTTCCCTGTCACCTGCATTGTTTTGAGCCAGAGACTGCATGCGAGCAGCCTGGCTCCCTGTTAACTGCTTTCTTTTTGCAGAGCTCATTGATCCTGGGCCATGGTTTAGTGTAAAATTTGTAAGTTAAGGTTAAGATGTACTGTAAATATGAGTGCGCCCCCGGCATGTTTGTCTTAGCGCCGGCAATTTTATTTAAGTCGTCCGTGTGAGTGAGTTTGTTTAGGTAGTTACTCAGCCCTTAGGTTATTTATTTTGGGGACACGAATACCATGAATGTCGCACTCAGGGATCCGTAGGTAAAATGTACTAGGGGAAAACTACACATGCTGGCACACGAAAATTTGACGACTCGGGACGAGTCTGTAAAAAGGGGAGGGGGTAGTGTTGTGGTTGACCAAATTCGCAAACCACCATTTAGGTCCCTTAGGTGAGATATCTCGGTAAGTATATGTGTAGTTAGGCCCAAACCCGTTGTCTAGAGGGAATAAATGCCATTCATGAGGGCTGCGACTCTTCAGGATAGCCGTTTTTCTTTTACTATCTTTATTTTGGACCAACCGCCATTATTACCACCGCCAACCACGTCTCAACAGCCATCACAACAACAACCACCAACCACAACGCCGCTTCACCACAACCGCCACGACCTTTACCGTCACAACTCGCCACCATCGCATCACCGTCATCTCGCGCCACTCGTGGGTACCGATGCTGGACTCGTGTCGGGCGCGCACCGAGCAGCGTGTTCAAAAGCATCGCGGACTTTCCGCAGAAAAACGGATCAAAAATGACTCACGCCCACTTTTGTTCCGTCCAATCGGTGAGCGAGGGGCGATTTGGCCCCGCCTCCAGGGCGTTGGAGGGCAGTCGCTATATGCAAATTCATGGATCAAAAAGCATTCACACCCACTTTTCCTCGGGCCAATGGGGAGCCAGCAAGAGAGGTGAAAGGTTGGAGGCAGAGGGTCAAAGATGAAGGAGCGAGGCCACGGGGGATATAAGGGGCCGCGTTCATCAGTCGAGGCAGTTCAGTTCGCAGGAGGAAGAGTTGAGTTGGAAGCGGAGGAAGAGTTGAGTTGAAGTGGCAGTTCGCAGTTGGGAGTTCGCGGAGTCTGAGTGAAGAGGACGGAGCTGTGGAGAGGCGGCGGCGGAGAAGGCGGTTGAGGGGGTGCTCGCGTCGGATTCGGGGAACTGCGGAGAGAAAGGCCGGCGGCGCGACCGAGGTCGTGGTGGAGACGCTCGTCGCGAGACCCGCGATTTTGTGAAATCCTCCTTTCCCTGAGCATCAGCAACCCCCTCCTGTTTCCCCCCGCGCTGAGATAGTGCGACAAAAGGGGGCCCCCTTCCCACCCCCTACCAGACACTGTCCGCGAGGCCCGCGGAGTTGAGGCACCACCGCCGCTCCGCGTCTCATCATCAGACGGGTAGGCCCGACACGGTCTCGGCCCCAGGCCCGCCTACCCCCTCATCCTGGAGGGTGGTTCTCTTTTCTTTTGCTTTGGGAATGTGTGTTGTCGGCGCCGTCTGTGAAGTAAAATTGTATAAGTGTTGCCGTGTGCTCGCGTAGTCGGTATTAGATCTGCATTGTTGCATTTGCTTTTTGTCTTCTTCTTTTCCATGTGCTTTTGGTGGAATTGTATATGTGTGCTTTCCGTTCATCGTGAAATAAATGTGCTTATTGTTGAACTGTTTTCCCGCTTCGCTTCGTCATTTCTTTCATTGAATCCCCATCTTGCTTCACGTAAAGGGTTGGTCGTGGGCTAAGACGCCCGATAATTAATCGAACCGTCAAGGCCGACGAATAACACCGCTCGGTTATCCCGATAGTACGGAACGGGTCGCTTAAGTGGCCCGTGTCCGAAGTCGACCTGCGGCGAGGTGCGATCGCCCGGTCTACCCTCCGTGTGGGTACTTAGGTAGGTCGAATTTGGCGAGCAACCCTATCCCACGCGGGGGCCGATTGGCTCGATCGCGGTGAGACCGAAAGGTCCACCCGTGACTGGTTCCCGGCGTTAGTCCGAGAGGGTCACGACTGGATTGTCCGTCCGGTGGACGACGTGCCGCGATTCGAGTTACGTGGCCGTCAGCACGCCGGCGGGCGCGAATCCGCAACAATATATATGTATATATATATATATATTTATATATATATATATATATATATATATATATATATATATATATATATATATGTGTGTATATATATATATATATATATATATATATATATATATATATATACATGTATGTATATATATATATATATATATATATATATATATATGTATATATATGTATATATATGTATATATATATATATATATATGTATATATATATGTATATATGTATATATATGTATATATGTATATATATATATATATATATATGTATATATATATATATATATATGTATATATATGTATATATATATATATATATATATATATATATATGTATATAT
>NC_140977.1:35000731-35150731 GCF_056783735.1 Eptatretus burgeri | reverse complement strand
CACCAGATCACAGTTCGCTGCAAACCCAAACCGACGGCTCAACGCCTCGCAAATGTGGGAGCTGGTCAACATCCCCTCCGCGATCACGTTTAACACATCTGCGGCTGGTCCCCGCAACGTTGCCATCAAATTCCCTGTACGTTCTTGCTCATTCCACCCGTTTAGTCGGGAAATGCACTCAAATTGCGTCAGAAAAGCTTCAACGCTCCCTGACCCGTCGAAATTTACCAGGGGGATCACTTTTACGGTGGCCCGCTTCTCAGTTTCTCCCTTGTCCGAATCCAGCCCAGGGATCAAACACCCTTGTGGCTGCGTATCCAATTTCGGAGCCCACTGTGGCCAAAGATGTTTTGTGGTGAGGGTCTCATGGGTCAATTTTGCCTCCTGTTCCAAACGTTGAATGGACCGATTCACCTCTTCCCGCAGGATCTTCTGGGCCCGCACAACCTCCTCCAAGGCTCCGTCGCGAGTTTATAGCTGCTCCTCAACCAACCCGGACACTCTACTTACAAAAGACGGCTCTACCAGACCTATGTATATATGTATATGTATATGTGTATATATATATATATGTATATATATATATATATATGTATATATATGTATATATATATATATATATATATATATGTGTATGTGTATATGTGTATGTGTATATGTGTATGTGTATATGTGTATGTGTATATGTGTATGTATATATATGTGTATGTATATATATGTGTATGTATATATATGTGTATGTATATATATGTGTATGTATATATATGTGTATGTATATATATGTGTATGTATGTATATATGTGTATGTATGTATATATGTGTATGTATGTATATATGTGTATGTATGTATATATGTGTATGTATGTATATATGTGTATGTATGTATATATGTGTGTGTGTATATATGTGTGTGTGTATATATGTGTATGTATATATGTGTATGTATATATGTGCATGTATATGTATATATAACTGATACCCCACTAACTGTGACTGGTGAGGCCAGATTGTATTTCGCCACAACAAGCACCATCTGCCACATGGACACATTGTGTTACATCCACAAATCACAACCAGGAAGCACCAAGGTTGTTATTAGGCAGTCGGGAGAGTACCAATGGAAACTGAAATTCTCCGAGCTTAGACTAACGCCGTGATGACGTCATTACGACGGCATCATGCCAGCAAACCCAGAAGGGCATCTAGCAGTTCATGAATGCAAACTCATACACACACGAGTGATTACATCTGTATGTGGAGAATATTACTGAAATGACTACACATGTGTACACACGTCTTATTAAAGGGAGGATGGGAATGTGACTGGTGGTGCAGAAAGGAATGAAAATTAATAGAGGAAGAAAAAAAATCACAAGAAAAGGGACTACAAAAAATGAAATAAAAAGGTAAAGACCATTAATAAACAAAAGCTGCAGAGAAATATAAAATGGACGTGTTGAACGAATTGGCAATGATGTGACGGGGAATGTGAGGCAAAGGGGTCGGGGGCGAGGGAGACGAAATATTATCGAGAAAAAGAAAAACGGTGAAAAGTGTATTGAAGAAAATTAATTAATTAGAGTGATTCAAGGCTGCGATGAAATAAAATGGATGAATGACAATTGAACTCGAAGGGCACTCGGTGGATTGCATTCCTCCACCATGCAATGCCTGATCCACGAGAACATATCAGGCCCAATACATTTTTGAAATATCATGAATATATATATATATATATATATATATATATATATATATATATATATATATATATATATATATATATATATATATATATATATATATATATATATATATATAGTCGTTTTGGGCCCTATCTCTCAATGGTGAAGAATCAGTTAAAAAAACTTCAGTATTCAGATCCGGATCTTCATCAAAATCTAATCAGTTTGTCCTTGTCGCACACCCAACTTGTCCACCAAATTTCAGCCGGATCTGTCCATAACTTTTTGAGATATCCTGCACACAAACAAACAAACAGACAAACAATCAGACAGATAGGGGGTAAAAGCATAACCTCCTTCACCTTTGGTGGTGGAGGCATTAAAAAATGCATGATCATCCTCCCAAACAGTTGGGTGTGTGACGAGGACAAACTGATTCGATATTGGTGAAGATCCGGATTCGGATCCGATGAATTTCACAACTTTCATCACTTCGTGTGAAGAAAAAGAATATGGGAAAGGGTGCATGTACGGGAGGTATGTGGAGTGTGAGTAAGTGGAGAAAGTGACGGTTGTGCCCATTAACATCACAATTTACCTTATAACCTTGAAGAACACCATTATGGCTGCTGGCAGGAGGTGGCGACCAGGTAACTTGGAGCTGGCTGGAGCTTGTGCCTTCCACCTTCACATTACTTGGCGGGGCTGACGGCACTACGAAAGAGAAGAGGAGGATGAAAAGAGGCTCTTTTTATGGACAAGGTCGAGACTCGTGGAGGAGAGAGAACATAGAACCAATTAGGATGTAATAGAATATAAAAGGAACAGCAGAAAGAGAGGGGCAAAACACACCAACAGCAAGGTTGAGGGACAAAATAGAGGGACACTTCGACAGGTAATGGATTTTGGGAGGAATGAGAAGTCGGGGAGGATGCACAGGGTAGACAAGAAGGATATAGAAGCAAACTCTGAGGAAGGAAAAACTGGAAATTTGGAAAGACATGGGCTTGGAGAGGATTATTATGGTTTTGTATGGGGGATAATCTGAAATGGTGGTGAACAGCTGTGTTGAAGACCTGGAGGGAAGAATGCAATTGAAGAGGATGTGGAAGTTGGTTTCACAGATGGGTAAAAACGAGCAACGAATGAGTGGAGGTGAGCAGTGATCCTGGATTTAGGTAATTTCACCAGAAAGGGTTTGATGGTGGACTGTGTGTCCTCAGAAATCTGACATGGGGGGGGGGGGGGGAGTAAAGGGTGCAAGAACAGGAAGGAGGCAGTAGAAGACAAAGAGACCACCGACCTGTCTGTGATGTGAAATGGATAGGCCCATCGATTCAGCTTTTGCAGGAGATTCCAAGGGTCTTGAAGGCCCTGGTTTCCACGACGTTAAACTGAGCAAGGCGTGAGGCAGGGGCACCAACCCAAAAGGGAGAGCAGTGCTCCATCAAACTTCAGATGAAGAATTATGAAGTGGCCTTGTATGCTCGAATGAGCAAAGACAAGCAAAAGGACTCAGAGGGAATTGCAAAATTGTGAAAGAGGGGATTGGTTATGCTGTATTTTTTTTTCTTTTCAAGTGATAAAAGTGAAAATTTATCATAAGATCAGGTGGTAGATAGTGATGAATGCGATCAAATTACACTTATTAAATTGATGAGTATTGCAAAAGTTGAGGTGAGCAAGAGAGGAGGCTATTGGAATCATGTCGAGGGAATAGCTGGAAAGGCTGGACCCGAGACGCAGACACCGAATGAGATTTGGGCCAAGAAAGATGAACAGGTGATCGAACAACATCAGAATGACTTCACCTGGTGGCTGCGTTAAAGGTCTGTGTATATGTGATAAAGATAGAAGCCATTAATCATGGCCTGTAATTGTTAGCGGGAGAAGTCTGGCACTCCGTGGTGGGAAGGACGGCATCATGCAGAGTGAGCTCGGCTACATCATGTCTAATGAGGAAGGTGATGGAAGGAGCTAATTACGGCCATAACCGTAGCTCCCCTGCAGTTTTCAATGTACCCAGCTTCTCTTGCTCTCTTCCCAAATCTCCGAGCATTCTCTTTGCGGCTTTTTCCCCACAAAGAGCAATGACAATCTTTTCCAGAAACTCGAGGAAATGTAAACGCTGACTCCGAAAATAACTTTGTTAACAAGTGAACCTTCCAAAGCTCTGATAATTTATACACACTTAACCTTCTTTTGCAGAAAGGTCAGATCTTTAACATTTCTTGGAGGAAATAATACATTCCAAGTTTACTTTGACATCAAAGAATAAAGGTTCTTCGTTATACAACCTCCTTCACACTCCCTCCCCTTCCGTCCCACTCCCCCAACGTCCCTCAGAACCATGAACCATCTCCTCCTGCACCTCCTGGGATTACTTTGTAAAAATCATTTTCCGGCAACCCTGGTTGGGTTTAAACCTTTATTGCCTATCCTTAATTATCCGAAGAAGGTGGTTGTGGGCTGCCTTATTGAACTGCTGCAGTTTGTGCGGTGATGGAGTTCCCACAATGTTGTTATGTAGGTAGTTCCAATATTTTGACCAAGCAATGATGAAGGAACATGGACAAATATATGTCTCAAGTTTATTACTCTCCTTATGGCGTTAGTTAAAGTATATATATATATATATATATATATATATATATATATATATATATATATATATATATATATATATATATATATATATATATATATTGTTGCGAATTCGCGTGCGCCGGCGTGAGATCAGTCGCTCGACTCGATTGGCGGCCGCCTCGCCCACCGGAACGGACAATTCAGTCGTGACCCTCTCGGAACAACGCCGGGAGCGAGTCACGGGTGGGGGTTTAACACCACCACAACCGTGCCAATTGCCAAGATGAAGAGGAAGAAGAAGCGCGAGAGTGAGCCTTTTAGGAAACCTTTTTGGGACCCTCTCAGGGAGCTTTTTTAGGGAGCTTTTTTGCGCCCACCCGTGTCCGTCTTTTATCGCGCGGCACTCCGCCCGCCCCGTTTTCGGCCCCGCCTCCCTTCAAGCTTCTTGGAGAAGCTTCTTGAAGGGGGAGTGCCCTCATGCTTTCGCTCCACCCCACTCCGTCCGGGGGCCGAGGGAGACAGTTTTTGGCTCGGAGCCAGAGCATTATTCCCCCAGAAAGAGGCCCCACCTTCACATGACCTCTTACCTTTGACCTGCATTGCTCTTCCGCCACTCCAAAGCGCAGGGAAGTCAGACGGGAAAAACAGGCGGGAAAAGCCCACCGAGCATCCTTGTTGGTTTTTGTTTGTCCCTCCGCGGAGATCGTAACCGCACGGAGCCTGTTGAATGGCGAGTGGCGAAGATGTGGTAGCATAGATGGTGGAGGTGGCGTGGTTGCAGTGTGTTTGGCGCTGTGATGGGGATGGCGTGGTTGTTGAAATGTTGTGTGTTTGAAATAAAACATAGAAAAAGAAAAACGACTGACTCAAAGCGTCCACTCCGTGGGAGTACCTCCTGTGCAGCTTCCCTTCGCAGGGCAGCTCACCGGATGATGGGATTGGGGCAAAGCCTTCGGGACCCCCAATCTTTGATAGGAGGGAAACCACGGGGTAACATCCCTGGGTCAGATTGCGGGAGAGTGTGTCGGAGTGGTGCTGAGGTGTCGTCCACCAGACGGCGGTCTCCTTGGGTTAACCTGAGGCAGTCCCTTCGGGTGGGTGCCTGGAATGTCCTATCCCTAAGAGAGGATGATCACCTGTCTCTGTTATCATCTGAGCTCAAGCGTTTGGACATCGGGATTGCAGCTCTCTCTGAGGTTCGGAGACCGGATTGCGGCGAGATAATGGTGGGTGGTTACACCTACTATTGGTCTGGTCGCTCTGATGGTTACCATACCCAAGGAGTTGCTGTAGCTGTGTCCAATAAGCTGACCCCAATGATAATTGAGGTAACACCAGTCAACGAGCGTATTATGAGATTAAGGATTCGTCACTCCTTAGGTGTCATTTCCCTGGTCTCTATTTATGCTCCGACTGAGGCGAGTGACCTCACCGTGAAGGACACATTCTACGCCACACTCGAGTCTGTGGTTGATCAGTGCCCCAGACGAGATACACTTCTAGTCTTGGGGGATTTCAATGCATCGACTGGAACTGATAGGGATGGTTATGAGGTGTGTGTTGGTCCCCATGGGTCAGGAACTATGAACCAGAATTGCACTAAGTTCCTTGACTTTGCAAGAAGTCATGGACTTAGGGTGGCTGGTTCATGGTTTCAGCGCCCGCAAGCTCATCGCTGGACTTGGTATTCCAACGCTGGCGGTGTGGCAAAGGAGATTGACCATGTCCTCATTGACGGTCGTTGGAGGATGATCCAGAACTGCAGGGTCTACCGGAGTGCTCAGTTCCTCAATACTGACTACAGGCTTGTTGTAGCAACTCTAAAGCTGCACCTTAAATCCTGGAGAATGGTACCATCCCAGCCTAGGCTGGATGTTGCCAAGCTCAGGGATGAGAGAGTAGCTGAGGAGTTTGCGAACAGGCTGAGTGGACACTTGGGGGGTCTGGGTGCTTTGGGAGGTCCTGAAGAGTTGTGGAGCACCTTCAAGACCACCGTCCTTGATGTTGCCGGTGGATGCCTTGGAGTTCACCGCAGGGCAAAGAAGAATTTTGTCTCTCAAGGGACACTGGATACCATTGACCAGAGTCGCAGGGCCAGGCTGAATGGCAGAGCTGAGCTGTTCAGGGAGCTGAGGCGTAAAACTGTACGTGCACTGAGGGTGGACAAGGAGGCCTATGTGCGAGGAATCTGTGAGGGGTAGAGCATCACCTGTGGACAGGTGATTCTCGTCCCGCTTACAGGGGAATTCGCGCATTACGTTCATCCAAGCCCATCCCTCGGAGCACTGCAGTTCGAGCAGAGAGTGGTAGGCTCTTGACAGAGGAGTCTGAAGTGAAGGCCCGCTGGGCCGGTTACTTTGAGCGGTTGTACCAGGCTGATCCCCCAGCTGTCGAGTTGGACGTCAAGGGTGTTACAATCCCTGTTGCTGACCCTCGAATCAACTGTGGTCCACCATCGCTTGTGGAAACACGGGCTGCGGTGAACCAGTTGAAACGGTGCAAAGCTCCAGGGATCTGTGGCATCCATGCCGAACTTCTCAAGGCTGGTGGAAATGCTGCACTCGCGTCGTTGCATGCAGTTTTGTGCTCTGCCTGGAACACAGGCATCATCCCAACTGACTGGAAGAGGGGCCTTGTTGTCCCTCTATGGAAAGGGAAGGGTGATCGCCAAGACTGCAACAACTACCGAGGGGTGACGCTGCTCTCAGTGCCGGGCAAGGTCTTTGCTCGGATAATTCTTGATAGGGTTCGCCACCATCTGCTTGAGCACCAGCGTCCAGAGCAGTCAGGCTTTACACCAAAGAGGTCAACGATTGACCGTATCCTTGCACTTCGTGTCCTCACCGAACGCAGACGAGAGTTTCGGCAGGGGCTGCTTGCAGCCTATGTTGATCTCTGTAAAGCGTTCGATTCAGTGAATCGGGATGTCCTCTGGAGGATTCTTGGTCTTCGTGGGGTGCCACCGAAACTGATCGATCTGATGTCTGAACTCTACTCTGGTACTGAGAGTGCTGTGAAGTGTGGTGGTACCGCATCTGACTTATTTCCAGTTGTTACTGGAGTTCATCAGGGATGTGTACTTGCCCCCACACTTTTCAGCACTTGTATGGACTGGATTTTTGGGAGGATGTCGGAGAGATCAAGTTGCGGTGCATCGTTTGGCAATGTCAAGATCTCGGACCTTGATTTTGCAGATGATGCAGTCATCTTTGCGGAGACTTTAGACATCCTCTTGGGGGCCCTCGAGGTGCTGAATGAGGAGTCGGAGCCGTTGGGATTACGGATTTCTTGGGTCAAAACAAAGATCCAGGCTTTCGGTGACATCTTGGATGCTGCTGTCCTGTCTGTGTCTGTTTGTGGTGAGGATGTTGAGGTCGTGGATAGATTCACTTACCTTGGCAGTGATATTCATGTCTCCGCAGGTTGTGAGCCGGAGGTCAATAGACATCTGGGTCGGGCCTGGGGAGTCATGGATTCACTGGATCATGGGGTGTGGCGCTGCCGGTACCTGTGCGGGAGGACGAAAGTCCGAGTCTTCAGGTCCTTGGTACTTCCAGTCTTGCTCTATGGGTGCGAGACTTGGACTTTGACCAAGGATCTGAGACGGAGACTTAATTCCTTTGGTACCAGGTCTCTTCGGAGAATCCTTGGCTATCGCTGGTCGGATTTTGTGTCCAACGAGCGGTTGCTGAGAGAGACTCGGATGAGATTTGTTACCTGCATAGTCCGTGAGCGTCAGCTGCGGCTGTATGGACATGTGGCTCGTTTTCCTGACGCTGATCCTGCTCACCAGATTCTCTCAGCGAGGGAGTCTCATGAGTGGAGGAGGCCAGTGGGCCGACCACGTGCCTCATGGTTGCAGCAGGTTGACCATCATCTCAAGGAGATGGGGATGGGCCTGGCATCTGCCTGGGGGATGGCCAGACGGAGGCCCCTGGAGTACCGGCGGAAAGTGGACGCAGCGACGCGCTGTTCTGGCACATGCTCCCATACCTGACCTGACAAAGCGTCGCAGCCCGGATGAATCACATAAATTCCCTCGAGAGAACGGGTTAGGGCTAACTACACATGCACCTATCAAGATATCTCACCTACGGGTCCTTTATGGTGTAATGCGAATTTCCACAGCCGTGACAATATATATATATATATATCGATTTTCACAAGCACCACAATCGATACATATCTGTAATAAGAACTTACCTGCCTCACCCACGAACACCTGGATGGGTGTCGTACTCGGCCCGTTTCCTGCCGCATTGAAAGCGCTCAACACGATCTCGTAGCGTCGGAATTTTTCCAGATCTGGAGGGAGAGTAAGCAAGAAGGACATCGGAACCCATCGCTACATGCACCACTCTGTCCGTTTGCCTCCTTGTCTAAATCATTGGTCCATTCTTCCGAGGCTGTAGCCATTTGTGTTATCTACACTTGTGTTAGCTGAAAAGCATTTTGCATTAATTGGCTCATGAGAGTGGAATCTAAGTTCGAGTGAAAAAGCTCAACTCCACAACATACAACCAAGTGTACGTGCTGATAGTGAGGCTATACATGTGAGCTTTAATCAACTACTCACGTGCAAGTTCATAGAAGGTGAGAGAAGAACTGTTGAGAACCTTTACATCAAACTGGTCTGTGAAGATTGGCAGAATGATAAAAAAAAAATGGGAGAGGGATAGGAAGGTGGAGAGGATTAATCCGTGGGAGAAAAATAATTCATTATAAAAAAAAAACATTTCAGAGGAAGTTAAACAGAACGAAAAACTAAGGGAATGGAGGAAAGTATCATAAAGAGAGGGTAAAAGGCACTTATATTGCACGTCACACTTGAATTATCTGATGTTGTGTTGTTCTTCTTTCGGCTGCTCCCATTAGGGGTCGCCACAGCGGATCATCCGTTATGATCCGCATACTGATTTGGCATAGGTTTTACGCCGGATGCCCTTCCTGACACAATGATTCTGGGCTGCTCTACACCCTCTCATAGCGCGGCCCAGCGCAGAGCTCCCGTCTTCAAGCGATCCTCCAACCCAAGCCTCCGAGTAGCCGGATTACAAGTGCACGCCACTACGCCCGGTACTTGAATTATCTGATGTAAGGAATGGTAAATTAAATCCAAACATTAAATATTTTGCACTGCAATGACATATTTATTCCCTGCTCCCTCTCTTTCAAAAAAAATTCAGATTCAAATAATCTTTTTCAAAACAAAAAACCCATTGTGCTTTAGGTGGCCTTTGCCGGCATAATGGTGTACTATTGTCCAATATACAATCGGATTAAAGAAAGTTATCTCTGTACAGCACGTCGGGTCTGCCAAAGCAGTTTCTTGGTGATTACAATCCTGGACGGATCGCTATTCCGACAGAAGAAATCAGGGCAGGAATTTCTGAGTTTGTTCAGGATGCTGCCGATAGCCACCTACTCTTCGCAAAGGACACCGTGGGATCTTTAACTTCGACCAACTAACACCGGCAGATGGGACGCACAATTCAATGTCCATCCGAGGGACGGCACACACATCGGTGAATCACCCGACTTGTGAAACACCGGGATGACAGTTTGTAGCTGGGTCGTGAATTGAACACAGGCTTGACAGCTTATAGGCGAGTGTGCGTACCTGTAGCAGGATTTTATCGGGGAGAACAATCATCACCATTCTCCTTTTTCTTGTATATATATGGTCGAGGCTCATGGAAGACGTTGATCAATATGGAAGAGAATAAATGGTTTGCACCGATTTGGTTCGGCTCGTCAGACACTTTTATCCTGCCATTGTTAGCGTGAAATCTGTAATTCAAATCGGCTTTTTAACATCATTTTCAACATTTAGAAGAAAGAGTGAAAATTCCAAAATGGTTCACGGTAATTGTTCTGTTTCTGAATGCAAATCAAACTCATGAAAATATCGGATATATGAGAAATATCCATGGATGGGAGGTGTTGGGTTCATAGCATGTTCCGTTCGTACAAGCTGGCAAAGGCAGTGGATATAACTAACGTACACACACACACACACACACACACACACACACACACACACACACACACACACACACACACACACACACACACACACACACTTCTTTTACCAATAGATGCAAAAAAATTCATATAATTTCTCTTGTGGCCTCAGAAGCAAACAAAAATATCATGGAGTATGGTCGTACTCCATATGTAGGGATGTAACAGGGAAAAAAACCAGCCCCCAATCAAATGTGTACAAAATGATATGATGAAAAACTACTACAGATTGAAGTCATAAGCCTTTAAAAGCTTTATCTTTTATTCTCAAACGTTTTCATAAGTAACAAGAATGAAAAAGATGCCAGAATACATCGCTAAAGTACCAAATCGAGAGATCACAGAATCGCCGAATTGGTCATCCACCCAATTGTTGATAAATGTTATCCAGCCAAGCACAATAATGGCTGAAGCAATTGCAATGATGCCAATGGAAGGAAGCAACATTGTTTCTTGGGTATTGTTCCTGTACCATATATTTATAACCGTAACCACAGCTCATACAACTCCCACTCCCATCCTCGCCCCCACACCCCCCTCCTTTCCTCCTCACAAACAAGATCAATAGTGAATGTCATCATTTTAAACTTACACTTCATTCACAAGCCACAGATATGACTCCCATCGGTGTTAAGAGCAATTAAACCAGATACGGTGTTTCCATCTGGGAATTCTCCCTGAATGTTAGTAATGACGGCATCAGGTTTAGGATTGTAGAGTCCATAAAATAAATCACTAAGCCTGCCATGTTCACACGAGGTAATCCCACAAGTTTCAAAATCCACTCAATAGCAGGGATGATCGGGGAGGTATGGTAGAACGCGCCAGTCCACAGCCCATCGACAGGCCTTGCAGGGGCCCACGCCGTCAGGAGTTTTTTTGCAGTATGGAATGCAAGATATCAACTTTTTTGGCGAGTTGATCAGAAAGTTCTCCAAATCTTTTGTTGCGCAGACGCACACCCCTTTCTCGCAGGTACATTTCCAAGTATTTTCGGATTATTTCAGAAACTTTGTGAGCTATTTTATGTTGCAATCCTTATCTGAGACGCACGATATACGTTCGGTTGCTCCCGGTTGCTCCGACTGACTTCGGTGCTCGGGGTTTCTACACATGCATGCAGAGCATTCTGGGGTGGATTATGTCATTTTGAAAGTTGTATGTTCCTATTGCCACATTCTGTAACCCATTAAAGCCTAAAAAATATTGAATCAAGCACACTATGGAAGGGAAGATGAAATAAAATGGAAAAAATGCGAAAAATATAATAATAAGAAGGGGGGCAATTAAACAACCCCCTCCCCCCCAAAAGCAAGCAAATGCACACACAGTGCAACAAAGTGAGGAATACAGGAAGAAAACACAACACACTGGTGTCACAAACGATTACCAACCCATGTAGAAATAAGGAGAGGTGTGAAATGGCAACATTTGGATTGTAAAAGCGTGTGTACCATCAATCAGCTTTGGAGAGAGTAACAAAGAAAATGGCAGTGGGCGAGCTGTGTGGAGAGAAGAGGGAACGTGCTTGGCTCCAAAAACTTACCCAGCAGTTTTGCCTGAATTGGTGAAGGTTGTGTGAGACCAGGAGGAGCCAAAGGAAGAGGGGCAATGCCGCTTGGTGGATCCTCTTCCACTTCACGATAAAGCACTCGGTATCCCAGGAGGACCCCATTTAGAGATTCCGTACTAGGAGGCTTTCGGCAGGAGAGGTGGTGAGAAAGGAGATTATTCGTTGTGGAACTTTGTAAAGACTCCATTCCAGTAATTCATACTGCGTTTCAAAATGCGGACCACGTTCACAGTGCAAAAGGAGCTCAATGATTAGTTTAGGATTTACACTGCGTAAATGTGCCATTTGCTGTAGCTGAACAAAGTGTGTGTGTGTGTGTGTGTGTGTGTGTGTGTGTGTGTGTGTGTGTGTGTGTGTGTCTGTGTGTGTGTGTCTGTGTGTGTGTGTGTGTGTGTGTGTGATCATGAAATATACTGACATACATTTTTATTTTGATGAACTATACTCTTTACAAAGCATTGGTGCTGCTGAAGCAGAAAATGGGTGGTTTGCCATTGCCTTCCCAGCGTTGTCTGTCTGTGCTGTATCCTTCTAAATGCTGAACATCAAGCAAGAAAGCAGGAAGAAAAAGAGGTCTTTGGTATGGCTCGGCCGGGGTTTGAACCATCGACTTCCATATCTTCTTCAATATAAATAAAATATTATTACCCTCACCAGAGGAGAGGGTATTGCATTTGGGTCCATTTATCTGTCTGTCTGTTTGTCCACAGAGAGCATGAGTAGGTGTATTAATTACATTAGACCCCTATACACTTTAAGACCTCTAAAGACTCCCAAGACCCTTCAGAACTCTAAGACCCTTAACACCCATGATAACTTGAGGACCCTTCAAGACCCCCTAAAACCCCAAGACCCTTTATAACTCTAAGACCTGAAAAGACACTGAAGACCCATAATATCCACCCATGATACATGGAATCCCGTGGTGAGGCAGTTGCTCAGAAACAAAAAAAACTGGTGAGGCAGTTGCTCTGAAGAAAATCTGACTGAAGGCAATCTCAGTTTATTCCACATGTGTCCCTACCCTCAGGAGAGCCAGAAAACATCTGGTCAACCTCAAGATTGCACTTTCAAACTTGTTTCCCTTGTACACAACCTAGTAGCACATTGTTAAGTCTCTCTCTGGAGTATGCTCCCCTTCCATCCCTTCCCTCTTTTCAAATGGCACCAAGCCGACTCCACTCATGAGAGAGCCGAACGCCTCAATTCTGTGTTTGCTTCCAAATCTTGTGTTCCCAACTCCTCATTTAATGTACCCACCCTTCCCTGTCATACACAACTGCTCTTGGACTTTGTGTCTTTTGCACCAGAGAAGGTAGAGGAGGTTCTTCAAATCCTCGACTCTGACTCTGCTATCGGACTGGACGGCATCAGCTCACGTGGCCGAAAAACCTTCTCTGCTGCTCTTGAACACATCCTCTCTCTCTGCCATTTGTGCTAGGTCATCTTTATTATGCTAGGAAATCCACCAACATCACTGCACTACACAAAAAGGTGCAAAAACTGATCCCCTCAACTACAGACCTATCAGTTTAATTCCAATCATCAGCAAGGTCATAAAACAATCCATCGTCGCCGTTGATATGAAATCCTTCCTTTTCTACAACAACCTCATCTAAGATCACAAAGATCACCAGGTCACTCTGCTGTGGACATGCTGCTTCTACTCACCCAATAATGAATGGAGGCCCACAATGTCAAATATGAGATCAGGGCCATCTCTCTAGACATATTTTGTGCTTTTGTTACAGTCTGGCATCCCGCCTTATTCTCAAAACTGTCTGCTTATGGCATCGAAGGCCAACTCCACACATGACTTATTGACTTCCTCTGCTCTTGTAGCCAACGTGTGGCACTCAACAGAAACCTTTCATCGCCTCTCCCTGTGAAGGCTGGAACATCCTAAGGCAGTATTCTGGGTCCAGTCCTATTCTTGATCTTCATCAATGATCTCTCTGACTCTGGAATATCCTCTTTATCCATTTGCTGATGACTCCACCCTCTGCTGTGGCATCCCTCATCATTCAGACAGACAGGCTGCAGTCTCTTCCATCTCTTCAGACCTTAAAATATCACAAGATGGTCTAACACTTGGAATATCTCTTTCAATCCCGAGAAATCTCACACTTTCACAATTAGGCTCCGAAAGGACTGTCTGGCAAACCCTTCTATCTACTTTCCTCACAATCCTCTTCAAGAAGTTGTCATTCAAACTCCTGGGTCTATCAGCCATTAAATATCTTTGGCAAACCACCTTTCAAAGCTGGCCTCCAAAGTCAGCTGCCGATTGAGCATCCTCCATCGTACAAAGTCCTTCCTTGGCACACCTGAACACCTATCCACCACAAGACCTTCGTCTGCAGGTTGATGGAGTACTGCTCTCCCCTGCCTCACATCTTGCTCAGCTTGACGCAATGGAAACCAAAGCTTTCAAAATCACTAGAATCTCCCCTAAAGAAGCTGAGTCTATGGGCTAATCACTTTGACAGCACAAACAGGTCAGTGGTCTCTGTCTTCTCTGGTCTCCGTTCTCGTCTTGCATCATCTGCTCTTTCTATGCTTTGTCTCCGTCAGGTTTCTGCAGGGCTTATCACATGATCAACCATTAACTGCCTTCTGGTGAAACTACCTAAATCCAGGATCACTGCTCACCTCCACTCATTTGTACTAGTACCTCTTTTTCCCACCTGTAGAACTGAGTTCCATGTCCTCTTCAATCTCATCCCTCCCTCCAGATCATCAAGACAGCTGTCACCACCATCTCAGATCATCCTCAATCCAAAACCATAACCTTTTCTACCCTTGTTAACCCCACCCAAATCCCTCCTTCCAATTTTCCAGTTTTCCCTCCTTGAAGTTTCCTTCTGTATCCAACTTGTCCACGCTATGCATGCGTGGTTTACGTCTTGTTTTTGTCTGTTTCGTCCTGATCCATTCAATGTACCAGCTGTTCCATGAGCCTCAACTATGTATGCAAAAAAGACTCTTTAAGATGACTAAGACCCCTATGATCCTTTAGAACCTGAAGACCCTTAACACCTCGAAGACCCTGTAGAACCCCAAGATGCTGTAAGACCCTATAGACCACTAAGACCCTTTCAAGCCCAAAATCCTTCAGACCATGTTGACCACGAAGACCCTATATACCCCTTTACACGCTTTAGAACCCTTCGACCCTGTATACCCCACTCGACCCTTTAGAACCCCTAAGACCCCAAAGACTCTGAAGATCTTTTCGACTCCTTTGTACCCTTTAAGACCTTTAGACCTTCACACTTTTCAATTCGACCCTTTTTAGACGTTTTAAGATCCTTTGGACTCCTTGAGACAATTCGGACCTTTTTGACCTTAAGTTACACCCTTTAGACCCCTTCGACCTTTGACGATCCTTTTGACACTTCAAATCATTTCAACCCTTTCAACCCATTTCGACCTTTTCAAACATTTTGACCTTTACACCTTTTCAGACCTTTGACCTTTACAACCTTATAAGTAGCCCATTTATACCTTTCACTTACAATCAACGACGTTTCATTCAGTACAAGCTTCCATTTATTTGCCACACAAAATACACCACACAGAACAAATCCTGGCGAGGGTCTGCAATCTCTAATTGCTCTTTCTAGTTCTGTTTGTCTTTCCGACGATTTCCTCTTTAACGACTCGACCAGGGACCATAAATCCATATTCTTATCAAGGTCTTTGTCTGTGGAGTTCTGGATGTATATATTTTTTTCTATTACCAATCACCTAATATGTTTTATTTTGTCATTTAGCTTACTTATCTCCTATTTTTACTGAAGAATCGCGAGATAACAGAATGTCGTGAGATTGTGAATTTAATGTTCCGTCGTTATATTGTTCTTAACAAATGGGAAAGAGAACGTTGTTAAGAAAGGGAGAAAAGGAGGAGGGGAAGATGGAGAGTTGAGGATGGGGGGGGATAGTTGGGAGAGGGAGGTTGAGGAATTTGGAGGGGTGGGTTTGAGGACTTTGGGTTTGGAGGGGGGGGACTTGGGGTTTAGGTGGAGTGGAGTTGAAACTTGAAGAAGAAAGAGGGGGGGACAGAGAGTTTGGGTGGGATAGACAGAGAGGGAATAGAGTTGGGAGAGGTGGGTTGAGGCTTTGGAGGGAGGGGAGGGTTGAGGACTTGAAGAATATGAAATGGGGAGGGAGGACAGAGTTGGAGTGGGGGGCAGAGAGGGGACAAAGAGTGGGAATATGAGGTTGAGGCTTTGTGGGTGGGTTTGAGGACTTTGGGTTTGGAGGGGGGACTTGGGGTTTAGGTGGAGTGGAGTTGAAACTTGAAGAAGAAAGAGGGGGGGGGTAACAGAGAGTTGGGGTGGGGAAGGCAGAGAGGGAATAGAGTTGGGAGAGGTGGATTGAGGCTTTGGAGGGAGGGGGAGGGTTGAGGACTTGAAGAATATGAAAAGGGGAGGGAGGACAGAGTTGGAGTGGGGGGCAGAGAGGGGACAAAGAGTGGGAATATGAGGTTGAGGATTTGTGGGTGGGTTTGAGGACCTGTGGGGGGGGGGGTGGAGGACTTGTGGTGGGAGGGTTGAGGACTTAGAGTTGGTGGTTCTTGATGGTGTGTATTATAAACACACACGTGCGCGCGCGCGCGCACACACACACACACACACACACACACACCTTTCCATCTCTGGTGCCTGCGGAAGATCCTTGTGGATCACTGGTCAGGCAACAATCCTGACACAAGTTTTGACGATGCCTAAATCAGTTGGTTTCATGGCGACGATGAAGTGGCTAAAAATCGAGGTGGCTTGGGCATATGGTCTGTATGGATGACGAGCATCTGCCCAAATCGATCCTTTGGAGTTCCATAGAAGGGCATCTGCAAAATTGGAAGGCCAAAACTTTGCTTCAAAGATCTGTGAAAACAGGACTTGAAGGACTGTAACCTGTTGGAAAATTCATAGGAAGCTACAGTGTTGGACAGAAAGGAGCGGAATGAGAGCGTAAATGATGGAGTTCTATCCTTTGAAACGAGGCGAGTTGAAAAGGCAAAGCAGAGAGAGAGAGAAAGGAGAAAAACAACACTTCAAACGGATTCTAGCTCCAGCTTTGAATGTCTTAACTGTAGTAGGCAGTGTGTGTCACACATTGACCTCTTTTCATATGTGAGGGACACACCAAACATGAGACTAAAATGTCATCAGGAATGATGTTCTGCCAATTATGAAACACACACATGGAGATCAGACCCCATTACAAAGTGTAAGTGGGCACCAGGAAGCAAGTGCCACACCAGCTATTGCTGCATGCATCCTGCCCAACAGGAAGCAGCTGCCACATATTATCGTCTGCCACAAGTCTGTTGTGGTCTCCCTGCATCCCTCATCAACTAGATGGACTTCTACCACTTCAAATAAATCAGGAAATAATTTGATGGGATATGACCTCCCATGATAAAAACAGCATTCCTCGTGGAGTCGTGGGTGTGGCCCAACAGTTATATTGGGGAAACAGTCAGGAAAAAAATCGTCATTTAAAACGTGTAACATGTATCTTAAATGACAGTTTAAACTATTAATTTCAGTCAATAGTTTTAACTGTTACTCACGATAACTAGAACGACACTCAGTAAAACACGTACCTCCACCAGGCTAAACAGCTTCCATTTTGTATCCCACTAATAGGCCCGATCTCTAAGCGGACTTTTAGGCTCGTTACCAAAATCTAATGAGCTTGTTCTTGTCACCTAACACTAGGTTCCCACTGTCGTGCGATCCGTTACGAACGCCACGATTGGCCATTCGTAGCTGATCATGGAATTTCTCTGAAATTTCAGGTTTGGATACGAGGTGATGCGAGTCGATACGTTCTGATACGATTTGTTGCGCTCGGATGCGATCTGTTCACGATTTGTCAATTCCAGGTGTCACGATCTGTCACGGTCTGATCTTCCGTTCAGATACGATCACATACGTTCCGACAGGATTGTTTTGATTGACTCCACGATTGGGTCTCGATCTGACACGATCATCACGATCGGGTCCCCCGAATTGGGACGATCTGGTACGTGCAGATATGTTCCGATACGTTCATCAAGAACCAATGCGCTCCATTACGATAGGATACGATTGTGGTCGCGATGTCTTTCACGATAATGATCGAGGGTGATCATGATTTGAGCTACGACTGGACCCTGACGGGTATATATACAGCCCGACTGACCATGAACTTCATTGTTTCTTGAACCTTTACAGAGTTGAGAACACATCTCAACAGAGCGTGATGTTTGTCTTGTCTCAGATCGATCCCGATCACCACGATTTGGAAGCACGATTAGATGCGATCTGTCGCGCTTTGTTACGATGCAATATGATCTGATACGATGATCCTGATTGAAAATTGATCGTGTTGATCGTAGAAAAATTTTGAACCGTTCAAAAATCAAGATGTGATAAGAGCTGATAGGATCACCACGATTAGTCCACGATTAAGACCACGATTTCAATCGTGCCACGCATCATGATAGTGGGAACAGACTTTAACCAAATCATCCACCAAGTTTTGTCATAATCCACCCACAACTTTTATTCTGTATACTGTATATCATTTTTGGCCAATTCTCTCGATGGTGAGGAATCACTTAAAAAATTGAAACAAATTTGGATCCAGATCTAGATCTTCATCAAAATTGAATAAATCGGCCTTGGCAGACACCCAGCCTGTCCACTAAGTTTCGTCCAAATCCACTCAAATGTACAGAGATTAAAAAACTATAAAAACGTGGAATATGTATTGTTGTGGGCCTGGCAGTTACGTTAATCCCCTGTACCTAAATTGTGGTGGACGGTGGTTAACACCAGCCAGCCCGGATAGCCGAGCGGTTTTCCTTCGGAGGTGGACCCGTTGATCCTCAGAGATTACAACATGTGCGGAAGGGGCAGGGCACGGCACTGGCAAAGTGACAGAGGCACATATGGATGTACAGGGCGGGTGGGGGGGGGATTATACTCGAACCCCACTCGACAAATGCACGGATATAGCAACTTCAAATAAATGGGGGATTTAATGAAAATATAAATATTTACAATGGTAATAATTAAAATGCAACAATAATCATGCTAAATTTGAGGTGCCTTGACACACAGACTTGAATACAGACAAGGGGGAAATGAAATAATAGAAAATCCTCCCTTTATTCTGGCACTTAGCTTATCCAAAGATGGTCTTTATGGAACTTTGGAATCGAGGGGCTTCATCCTGCACATGTAGATGCACCCAAAATGGTGCCAAGTCACTCTCTCACAGTGGGAAAAACGTTCGTCAGGCAATTCGTGAGCAGTATTCAACACCAAGGCTCAGAGACCGCTGTGCGGCTTCTTGCATCGATCGTCCTCACCGATGCTGTGGCTTTGCAGAATGGTGCCGTCTCTTTGGTGATATACATGAGGCTTTAAGGTCGGTCTCTCACAACCCAACCAAGAGCCAATGGCCAGCGTCTTGCTCCACCACACGAGCCAATTTGTCTCAGCACGAACACGAGAATCGCTCAGTCTTCTTCATGCATCGAAGGAAAGCCATTTTGTCGTGCTGAGAGGGGAGCAAAGTGAGATCTTTTGTCCTAGTCACTTTCCTCTCACAACTACAACTGCTTCCCTCACACCGAACTTGTGCGTTCGCTCCCGATCTCTCTTCGACGTCACACCGAACAACCGTCCACCTCCGGGGCATGGCTTGCTCTCATCAAATCCCGGGAATGTGGGGCCTCTGTCTGCTCAGCACATTTGGCTAGCCTTTGCTATAGTTGTTATAAAAGCACAACTCTATCATTGCTGGTTTGTAAGAGAAAAACATAGGAATAAGTCATAGGAGGCAATTACCTACTGAGGGAACTTATCCTTAATCCCTATCTAATTAACACCTCACCAACCACCCCCCCCCACCCCCGTGGTGACATGTAACATTTAAGCTCACAGTTTCCCTACTTAATTTACATTGCGATGTCTCCTGCATGTCCACGGACCAACCAACTCTATTCAATCCTAACTTTCCTATGAAATTCCTCCATTTACCCACACAACTGTAACAGTATCTTGAGTGATAGTCAAAATGATTAATTTTAGACAAATCGTTTTATATTGAATCCTTTCAATTGGGTTGGGCTGGTAGGATTGCCTAAAGGAATGCGCATTCCTTTATGAGCAGTCTAGCCTGGATTTGAATCCCAACCCAGCTGTAAAACTGTCATCCTGGTGTTTCACAAGCAGGGTGGTTCAGCAATGTGTGTTTGCCATCCCTCAAATGGACGCTAAACTGGGCGTCTCGTCCACTTGCATTAGTTGGATTTTAAAGACCCACGGTTTCCTTCATGCATAGGTGAGTTATCACCAGCAACCCCAACAAATTCTAATTTCCTGATTTCCATACGGGGGGGGGGGGGCATTGCATCAGCGGCATCGCTGTGCCCCTGCAAGATATGATGCAAATCCGCAGGCATGTGCTGCATAGGAACAAACTCATGAAATTGGAAGTTAAACTAAGATTTCAAAAACTCAGTTAACACATCTTCTCATTTGCATTCGAGGTCAGTCAAACTGATAGAGTTGTCTGTATTGTGATGCACTGATTGCAGGTTCAAATCGTTATCCGGGTGAGTTGGTTAAAGCAAAACCATGTAGTGCACGGGGCTGTGTTTTCAGTACCCTGCGATGGATTGGTGGCATTTAAACGGTTAATTCCAAGATACGGAAACATTCACAACTTGTCATGGATTCCTCATCCCCAAGAGATATGGGATAAATGGAGGGTTACATTGTCCTATGAATAAAATGTACCATTAAGCAGCAAATGCAAGTTAGTGAATTTCACAGTAATCTCTGTGAAGATGAAAGTCACTTGCTTTACAAAGCAAATCAGAGATCTGCAAAGAAAGACATGTCTGTCTCCGTATAAATCGGCAGGGAATTCACGGAAGTTTGATTTGCTATTCATGATGCATTGTTTTCAAACAAGAATGAAGAGTTAAAAATTGCAGAATGGTGAAATCCAGGTGATTGTTGAACTTTTAAATTCAAGTTTAGTTTTTTTTTTACAGGTATGATCGTGGAATAATTGAAGTAAGAAAGAGTGGTGGGAAAATGGAAGTGACAATCGGGCTGAGGAGCTGCACAAGCTGAAACACTTCAGTGAGTGTGGAGGTATTACAGGTAGGCAAGGTAGGCAGCAGATTAATGAAAGTAGAAAGGTTGGATGGGTAGGTATGGGAAATGGCATTTGGTGGTGATAACCTGCTGTCTTGAAACAATTGAGGGAAGAGGACAAGAAGACAGACGTCGGGAGGAGATTTCACAGCGAGACAAGAGAAAATGAGACAAAGTGGAAGTGAGCCTAAACCTTTGCTATTGGGAGGGGTAATAATAATAAGGCGTGGGTTTTTGGATATATAAGAGGTGCAATCTGGAGCATCTGGGTGGAAGGCAGAAAGATAGGAGGAGCAAAGCTCGAGGACAGGCTGTATAAAACTACAATGTGAACAAAGCTGTCTCTGGCAAGCGAAGAGCAAGCCCTGTGATTTATACTCCAGTTGGATTAATCGATGAGTATAAAGTTGTTGGACTCAACTGCCTCCAAGAAAGAAAAGTGGGAAACCAATGTACCTGCCAAAAGTGAGGAGCTATACTCCAACGCATGTACGCCATTAGGAAGTGATAATGGCTGAGAAATACTTTGCAAAAAACTGAGTGTTCCAAAATGGTGATTTCCCTTTGAAGACAGTTTGGAGATATTGTCTGACCAATACAAATTGTAGTTAATCATAAACCCAACGGGCTGCAAGGACTGCACCTCATCCAGAGGATGACAACAAAAGAAAATCAGATGTACCAAATTGTTTTTGTGGTGAGACAGACTGCTGGAGTGAAAATGTTCAGTGTCAAATGACATATTCCAGGTGGTTGATCAGTTCTTGATTTTATCCAAGTCGGCAGATGGGGATGCAGTCACAGCCTGCCTGTGGAGTGTGTGAGGAAATTTCTCGCACAAGGTAGAGTCATCCAAAAAGTAGTATATGAATACAAACAGAAAGAAAGGTCATTGATCGAAACAAACAAACAAAACAACAACAACAACAACACCAACAGGTTTAGTTGAGAACAACTCACAAGTTGCATGCATAAGATCATTCATCGACAAATCGAGCAATGGGTCCTGAATGCCGTGGGTAAACAGTTTGAATTCCCTCCAATAATATTTTTCACAATTGTTTTTGTGTACATGTTCAAAATTTTTTTGAAAACCAGAGTTCATAGAACAATTAACCCCGCTCTGTCTTGAGAAACAAGGACATGGGCTGGGTCTGCTTGCGGCAAACTTGATTGGTTGCGATGATTTAAAATGCCATAATATCTTGTCCAAGTACTACGAAACGGAAGGTTTTGAAAGTGCCAAAAGTCGATTTGTGTTCTACACTGTTCAAGTACGTAATTAAATTGAAATAAAAGAAAGATTTTAAAGGTCAAAGAAAAAATAACATTGGAAGTTTACAATGTTGATGCAGTTTTCAGTCTTCCGCATGACTTTATTTATATTATCCTGTCTTCTACACCACCTTATTTATCTTATCCTATCTTTTACACTACCATATTTATCTTATCCTGTCTTCTACACCACCTTATTTATCTTATCCTATCTTTTACACCACCTTATTTATCTTATCCTGTCTTCTACACCACCTTATTTATATTATCCTGTCTTTTACACCACCTTATTTATCTTATCCTATCTTTTACACCACCTTATTTATATTATCCTGTCTTTTACACCACCTTATTTATATTATCCTGTCTTTTACACCACCTTATTTATATTATCCTGTCTTCTACACCACCTTATTTATCTTATCCTATCTTTTACACCACCTTATTTATATTATCCTGTCTTTTACACCACCTTATTTATATTATCCTGTCTTCTACACCACCTTATTTATATTATCCTGTCTTCTACACCACCTTATTTATATTATCCTGTCTTTTACACCACCTTATTTATATTATCCTGTCTTCTACACCACCTTATTTATCTTATCCTGTCTTTTACACCACCTTATTTATCTTATCCTGTCTTCTACACCACCTTATTTATCTTATCCTGTCTTTTACACCACCTTATTTATATTATCCTGTCTTTTACACCACCTTATTTATATTATCCTGTCTTTTACACCACCTTATTTATATTATCCTGTCTTCTACACCACCTTATTTATCTTATGCTGTCTTTTACACCACCTTATTTTATATTATCCTGTCTTCCACACCACTTCATTAATATTATCCTGTCTTTTACACCACCTTATTTATATTATCCTGTCTTTAACACCACCTTATTAATATTATCCTGTCTTTTACACCACCTTATTTATATTATCCTGTCTTCTACACCACCTTATTTATCTTATGCTGTCTTTTACACCACCTTATTTATATTATCATGTCTTTTACACCACCTTATTTATGTTATCCTGTCTTCTACACGACCTTATTTATCTTATCCTGTCTTTTACACCACCTTATTTATGTTATCATGTCTTTTACACCACCTTATTTATGTTATCCTGTCTTCTACACGACCTTATTTATCTTATCCTCTCTTTTACACCACCTTATTTATGTTATCATGTCTTTTACACCACCTTATTAAAATTATCCTGTCTTTTACACCACCTTATTTATATTATCCTGTCTTCTCCACGACCTTATTTATCTTATCCTGTCTTTTACACCACCTTATTTATGTTATCATGTCTTTTACACCACCTTATTTATATTATCCTGTCTTCTACACCACCTTATTTATATTATCCTGTCTTTTACACCACCTTATTTATATTATCCTGTCTTCGAAACCACCTTATTTATCTTATCCTCTCTTTTACACCACCTTATTTATGTTATCCTGTCTTTTACACCACCTTATTTCTGTTATCCTCTCTTTTACACCACCTTATTTATCTTCTCCTGTCTTTTAAACCACCTTATTTATGTTATCATGTCTTTTACACCACCTTATTTATATTATCCTGTCTTCCACACCACCTTATTTATATTATCCTGTCTTTTACACCACCTTATTTATATTATCCTGTCTTTTACACACCTTATTTATATTATCCTGTCTTCTCCACCACCTTATTTATATTATCCTGTCTTTTACACCACCTTATTTCTGTTATCCTGTCTTTTACACCACCTTATTTATCTTATCCTGTCTTCTACACCACCTTATTTATATTATCCTGTCTTCTACACCACCTTATTTATATTATCCTATCTTTTACACCACCTTATTTCTGTTATTCTGTCTTTTACACCACCTTATTTATCTTATCCTGTCTTCTACACCACCTTATTTATATTATCCTGTCTTTTACACCACCTTATTTATTTTATCCTGTCTTTTACACCACCTTATTAATATTATCCTGTCTTTTACACCACCTTATTTATGTTATCCTGTCTTTTACACCACCTTATTTATGTTATCCTGTCTTTTACACCACCTTATTTATGTTATCCTGTGTTTTACACCACCTTATTTATGTTATCCTGTCTTCTACATGACCTTATTTATCTTATCCTGTCTTTTACACCACCTTATTTATCTTATCATGACTTTTACACCACCTTATTAATATTATCCTGTCTTTTGCACCACCTTATTTATATTATCCTGTCTTTTACACCACCTTATTAATATTATCCTGTCTTTTACACCACCTTATTTTATCTTATCCTGTCTTCTACACCACCTTATTTATGTTATCCTGTCTTCCACACCACTTTATTTATCTTATCCTGTCTTCTACACCACCTTATTTATCTTATCCTGTCTTCCATACCACCTTATTTATCTTATCCTATCTTCTACACCACCTTATTTATGTTATCCTGTCTTCTACACAACCTTATTTATCTTATCCTGTCTTCTACACCACCTTATTTATCTTATCCTGTCTTCTCCACCACCTTATTTATCTTATCCTGTCTTTTATTCCACCTTATTTTTCTTATCCTGTCTTCTACACAACCCTATTTATGTTATCCTGTCATCCACACCACCTTATTTATGTTATCCTGTCTTCTACACCACCTTATTTATGTTATCCTGTCTTCTATACCACCTTATTTATCTTATCCTGTCTTCTACACCACCTTCTTTATGTTATCCTGTCTTCTACACCACCTTATTTATCGAATCCTGTCTTCCACACCACCTTATTTTTGTTATCCTGTCTTCTACACCACCTTATTTATGTTATCCTCTCTTCTACACCACCTTATTTATATTATGCTGTCTTTACACCACCTTATTTATCTTATCCTGTCTTTTACACTACCTTATTTATGTTATCCTGTCTTCTACACCACCTTATTTATGTTATCCTGTCTTCTATACAACCTTATTTATGGTATCCTGTCTTCCACACCACCTTATTTATGTTATCCTGTCATCCACACCACCTTATTTATGTTATCCTGTTTTCTATACCACCTTATTTATCTTATCCTGTCTTCTACACCACCTTATTTATCTTATCCTGTCTTCCACACCACCTTATTTATGTCATCCTGTCTTCGACACCACCTTATTTATGTTATCCTGTCTTCTACACCACCTTATTTATAGTATCCTGTCTTCTACACCACCTTATTTATCTTATCCTGTCTTCTACACCACCTTATTTGTGTTATACTGTCTTCTACACCACCTTATTTGTGTTATCCTGTCTTCTACACCACCTTATTTGTTATCCTGTCTTCAACACCACCTTATTTATCTTATCCTGTCTTCTATGTGGTGTATTGGCATAGAGCGTTGTGGGGGCGTGGAGGAGTTGTGATCGTAGTCACGTGTGTGCAATGCATAAAGCTGTTCGCGCCGGCTCGAGGCTCGTTGTAGTGATGTATATCCGGACGCGCAATAAAGCGGAGTTACTGCTACGCTCTCGCTCCCCATGTTCAGCTGCACCTTGGACACCACAATTGGCGACGAGGATGGTTGATCGACGAGTCACGGCGCACGGACAGATGCCCGTTTTCGTCGGAGACGACTTCGAATTGTTTTCAGAACAGTTGGGGTGCTATTTCCACGCGAACAGCTATATGCATTGCAGACACGTGACTACTACATTGGCGACAAAGATGTTTCGGATCGACGCTTGCAGAGTGCCTGTATTCCTCGGCATTGACTTTGAGTCGTTACCGGGACAATTGGATTGTCAGGCGCACAGAGCGCCGGGAGAATCAGCGCAGCTTATGCGGTACGAGTTTGATCACCTGGAGAGGAGCCCAGGGAAGCGCATCGCGAGTTTCGCCGCACGGGTGAGACATCTCGCCATCGCCTGCAAATTCACGTCGAGTGAACGGCAGGCCAGGCTCGAAGATCGTTTTATTTCTGCGTCGGCCGTCGCACAGACTCTGACAGATGTCCGAGCCCTCACTGGCCAGAGCATGACAGGTGATCCGGAGGTCCGCGCGATGTACCAAGCACCCACGACCGCACGCACAGTCTTCGGTGCGGGCCGTGGCCAAACGTTGCAACGCGGCCGGTCGGATGATGATCTGAACACTCAGGGACAATCGCAGTCGGTACGCGGCAACCCCAGCGACGCGGGGCGAGACCTACACCCGGTACGATGTTTTGTGCATGACGTACGCTTTTACGTCCTGGGTCGAGACCTGCAGCCTGTGCGAGGTTTTGTGGATGGAACGCCGATCATGTTTCAAGTTGATACCGGGGCCGCGGTGTCGATCATGAACAAACAGACCGCTCGTGAACTCCGCGGTCTTCATCTGGTCAGGGCGACCCTCACGCTGTACAGGTACACTGGCGAAGCGATTACGCCACTTGCTATGGCAGACGTCTCGGTGACCTACCAAGGTCAAAGCGCCCTGTTCTTGCTGTTTGTGGTACGAGGGGAGGGTCCGGTGCTTTTGGGCCGAGACTGGCTGACTAGCCTCAGGTTAGACTGGACGGCGCCAGTCATTCACCTTGGGCGTCCCGTGCCGAGCCAATTGGAGAGTCGGTGGGAGGAGGTGCCTCTTTCGGAGTTCGTACCTCCAGGTGCGCCTATGTCTCCTTCGGGCCCCGTACCTCTGTTTGGGCCCAGGCCTCCCTCGAGACCCGAGGGCAAGGTGCCGGTGGCAGGGGCCACGGCGATACAACATTGGTTTCCGTTCATTGCTTCCTGCAACTACGATATACGGTTCCGGAGCAACGGGGAGCATGCCAGCTGCGACGGGCTCTCGCGCTTGCGTTGTGCGGAGGGTCCACCTTCATCAGGATCAACCAACCGGGTTGATGTGTTGGCACTGTGCCAAGTCCAAAGCGAACCGGTCGCATCCGAGAAGTTCACGGTCCGCGACCATCGACGGTGTCCTCTTCGACGTTCAGATGAGGACCTGCATGCAAGTCGCCTCAACGTCGTGACAACCAAGAGGCTTGCTCGCAGCGTGGTTCATGATTTGTTAATTGTTGTATGTTTGATTCTCGCAGCACGAGTGATTAAGCATGGCGTTATAAAAGCAAATGCCGACGGTCCGCGTGTGAGCAAGATGTGTTTGAATGGGATCAATGCTTTCTTTGATGTGAAGAACATGCAGTCGATCGTTGCGAAGAAAGAGGTCTTCCAGATCCCGGTCTTCGATGACAGTCCGCAGTTCGCTGCAGCCGCATGTGTTAGCATTATACTGTGGGAAAGCGCTGTACGTAAAGAGAAGTTTGCATCTGCACAGACGATGTTTTTGCTGCTTTATGACATTGCTGTGCATCTAGTCAATGCTGATCGTCTGTATGGACGTGCGTTGAAGTCTAGGCTGGAGTTGCTGCGACCTAAGGGGTCGGTGGCAGGGGCGGTGTTGCGCCCGGCGCTGGTGCGCGGTTTTAGTGTGGGAGAGCTGGTAATGGAGCCGGCTAATTGCCTGGTTCGGGTTGATGGCGGGGAGCCGAGGCAGGTTCACTGTTCAGCGTCACACCCACTCCTGGTTTCGCCAAGATCAGACGTGCCGGGCGCCATAGAGCGCAAACCTCTGATCTCGCCAAGGTCAGCTGCGGTGGCGCCCGCGGGGCTTGCAGACTTGGGTAGTTTACCTGATTAGATCCTGTCTGAGGGAGACGAGCCAGCTTGTCGACCGGGGGCATTTGATGGTGCCGGGGAGGTTCGCCTGGGGTGTCACCTCGACCTCGCCGGAAGGCGTGCAAGCATGGGCCGCCTGGGGGCGCTTCTGCTGCATAGTTATACTGTGCTCCCAAACTTCCCTCTTTATATCTTTAAAACGGCCATTGTTATTATGGTCTGCAAACACCATTAACTTCGTCGTGCAACTCAGTACTCAAGCACCCAGTCCACTGCATTTGGAATTCAACTCACTCGCACTAACACAGTATATGATGTGATGGGGATAGAAGGGTGTATTATGTGCCAAATTAAAACAACGGCATTATTGTTACAGGTTGTGCGGATGAAGCATGCTTTCTTTTGGGCCATCTCATCTGGGTTTGATTCTCAGCCCGACCATCACCCCAGGGTTAGATCAAGTGACGTGGTACTTTAAGGATTTTACATGGTTGATGTCATTTTGTTCCTCTTTGCTTTTTGTGTCATAGTATTCTTTGCCAATTATGCTTGTCATTATAATTGTCATTTTATAATCATACTTTTAGGAGGGAGGAGTGTGGTGTATTGGCATAGAGCGTTGTGGGGGCGTGGAGGAGTTGTGATAGTAGTCACGTGTCTGCAATGGATATAGCTGTTCGCGCCGGCGAGAGGCTCGTAGTAGTGATGTATATCCGGATGCGCAATAAAGCGGAGTTACTGCTCCGCTCTCGTTCCCTATGTTCAGCTGCACCTCGGGTACCACATTATACACCACCTTATTTATCTTATCCTGTCTTCCACACCACCTTATTTATGTTATCCTGTCTTTTACACCACCTTATTCATCTTATCCTGTCTTCCACACCACCTTATTTATCTTATCCTGTCTTTTACACCAACTTATTTATTTTATCCTGCCTTTTACACCACCTTATATATTTTATCCTGTCTTTTACACCACCATATTTGTTTTATCCTGTCTTCTACACCACCTTATTTATGTTTTCCTGTCTTCTACACCACCTTATTTATCTTATCCTGTCTTCTACACCACCTTATTTATCTTATCCTGTCTTCTACACCACCTTATTTATGTTATCCTGTCTTTTACACCACCTTATTTATATTATCCTGTCTTCCAAACCACCTTATTTATCTTATCCTCTCTTTTACACCACCTTATTTATGTTATCCTGTCTTCCACACCACCTTATTTATCTTATCCTGTCTTCCACACCAACTTATTTATCTTATCCTGTCTTCTTCACCACCTTATTTATCTTATCCTGTCTTCTACACCACCTTATTTATCTTATCCTGTCTTCTACACCACCTTATTTATCTTATCCTGTCTTCGACACCACCTTATTTATCTTATCCTGTCTTCCACACCACCTTATTTATGTTATCCTGTCTTCTACACCACCTTATTTATCTTATCCTCTCTTCGACACGACCTTATTTATCTTATCCTGTCTTCTATACCACCTTATTTATCTTATCCTGTGTTTTTCACCACCTTATTTATTTTATCCTGTCTTCCACACCACCTTATTTATCTTATCCTATCTTTTACACCACCTTATTTATCTTATCCTGTCTTTTACACCACCTTATTTATCTTATCCTGTCTTTTACACCACCTTATTTATATTATCCTGTCTTTTACACCACCTTATTTATCTTATCCTGTCTTCTTCACCACCTTATTTATCTTATCCTGTCTTCTACACCACCTTATTTATCTTATCCTGTCTTCTACATCACCTTATTTATCTTATCCTGTCTTCTATACCACCTTATTTATCTTATCCTGTCTTCGACACCACCTTATTTATCTTATCCTGTCTTCTACACCACCTTATTTATCTTATCCTGTCTTCTACACCACCTTATTTATTTTATCCGAAATCTTTTACACCACCTTATTTATTTTATCCTGTCTTCCACACCACCTTATTTATCTTATCCTGTCTTCTACACCACCTTATTTATCTTATCCTGTCTTCTACACCACCTTATTTATCTTATCCTGTCTTCTACACCACCTTATTTGTCTTATCCTGTCTTCCACACCACCTTATTTATGTTATCCTGTCTTCTCCACCACCTTATTTATTTTATCCTAAATCTTTTACACTACCTTATTTATATTACCTGTCTTCTACACCACCTTATTTATATTATCCTGTCTTCTCCACCACCTTATTTATTTTATCCTAAATCTTTTACACTACCTTATTTATATTATCCTGTCTTCTACACCACCTTATTTATTTTATCCTAAATCTTTTACACTACCTTATTTATATTATCCTGTCTTCTACATCACCTTATTTATATTATGCTTTCTTCCACACCACCTTATTTGTATTATCCTGTCTTCTCCACCACCTTATTTAACACATTGCATTAGTTATTTGTACCTGTCGTTTGTGTCCTTTGTGATGCCATTAAAAACAATGTTTCCCGTTTGAAATGATTTTCAATTGTATTTGACTGTTAAACAGGCACTCAGACTCAAAAAATTATCTTGCTCCTTTTTGCGCATGTGCGATCAGGATAAATTCAGTGCTGCCCAGCTGCAGGTGCGTTTACAGATTCATGTCCCGATTCGTGTTCAAAATATAACATTCAATTGAAATGAAGTTGTTCCTTGATCATAAACTCACATTTGTAGACAGAAATACACAGAGAGAAGTGAACCAATTGCTCAACCCGCTTTTATCTTCCCATGCAGCAACACCTCTTTCATAACAACACAAACTCAAAGAGGTACCCGCAGTATTTTCCAGATCCTGGTGATCTCTCCTCTTTTGAGCTGAAATCGTATCATGTCGTCTCTTCCGAAGGCTCACACGACTTAAACACGTTTTTGTCTTTTCATTTTATGACCGAAAATTTACATTAAATCATGAAATTGTGGGTATAAAGGCTAGAGTTGACATGTACAACCATCCAAAAACTTGTTTGTGATGTCTGGGTTGATTAAAAACTAAAACATATTCTGCAGAAGTGGACGCAACAGGACTACTAAAGAAAACCTGATTAGATTTCAAAGTGTAACAAGAATATAATAAATCTACATTGATTTGGCTACGCTGCATAAATATTTATATATATTGCATCGAATTCGATAAAATACAAAATAAAATTTGCTGTTTTTGTGGCAATAACAGGCTTTCATGTTCCTGTTATCCCAATACGAGAATTCATGAATTATCCATTGCAATATAATAACAAAATCCTTCTGACTGTTTCCAGTTCTTTTTCATATTTATTTGCTGTTTCACAAGGAATTCTGACACAAACACTGCTGGAATTGAAAGAAAATCTGTGCCTCTGGGAAGAATGTTTGAAATCACAAAACACTCCTTCTGGAATTGTCATCAGTCCCCCCCCCACCTCCCCCACCCATGTTTTGACTGATGTTTGTGTTTGAAGAAGAACTAAGTGTTATAGGTGGAATAAATTAAGGAAAAAAAATGACGATTTAAACAATAAGTACAAATGTGAGCAAAGATAATTTTGTGGTCGATAACAAAGACAAAAAGCAAAAGATTAAGAAAACAAAGCAATAATGTCGATTAGCGATTCCCAACCTCCGGTCTGCAGACCCCTCCACTGAGGTGGTCCGTGGGAGGAAAACACCTATTATCCTTCCCACATTGCCAAATGCTGTCACACACTGCTACTCTCCGCACGTCAGAGGAAACCATTCGCGAAAGGCCGCAGGCCACCCTGCGACTCGTCACACTTCAGAGGCAAATATTTGTGGAACGCCATGGTTCATCCTGTTAGTTTCGCAATTTCGTCACCATTATAGTTGTATGGCACTATGTCACTATGATATCATGTCACCATACGATAGTCATAAGTACATGGTGGCCTGCACAACCTTTGGAGGTTCGGAAGGGGTCCACACAGCTACAAAGGTTGGGAACCACTGCACTGTAGATGAAATGCAGTGACAAGAGAATGAACACACGGCATGATGTCATGGAAGACAGGAAGATGTGAAAATATAAAAGACGAGTCATAATGAGTGATAGATAATATCAAGTGTGATGAAGACGTGTAATGGAGTTTTAAAGAAGCCTTCAAGTTGCAATTCAGTGAAAAACAAAAGTGGTACAAATTTGACTCGTGTGGAGGGGGTTGGGGCACATATAGTAGGGGCTGAGTAAAAAAGGGCATGTAAGTGTGGGTTCCTTACCTCCCACTGCAGCAATACAGATGAAGGGGTGTGTGGAATGGCAGAGATAACGCGAGGCGGCTCCTCGGGGGCTGCACAAACCAGGGGAGGTGAGAGTTATACAAAGCAACAAGTCAAATGTCTTCATCATTGTACCATTATGTACGGTTGGCCATCTGTTGTAATTCTTTGATTTATAAGTCTCTACAGATTGGTCAGTCTTGAGTATTTTCCTGCAGATTCTTGAGGACATTCTTTTGCATCTTTTGTATGTTTTACTTTGCCAGCAACCCTTGTACGTGGCTGTTTGTCCATGCCATCTGTTATGAGAAATGAGTCATCATGGCGAGCACTCATAAAGTCATTTATATTTGTGTTCAAGTGATCGAATCAGACCTTCGAATGCCATGACAAGCAGTTATCTGAATCACTCACTTTCAAAAAAAGAAAAGAAAAGATCATCAGCACAAAAGTTTAACTTTCTCGGTTTTATTCACTGAAAGCATCAGATGCCTGTTTCAAGGTCTGAACCCCCAAAATAATGAACGGCAATTACCGCAACAAGATTCTGTGTGCAAATTAAATTTACCACCTTTCATTATTTTCGACAAAAAATTGAGAAATAATTGAAATAAACTGGAGGGAATTGCGTCTGGGTGCCCACGGGGCCTTGTCCGGGCCTACAGTTGGCTGCACACCTCATTAGGAAGTTCAGCCACAATGCCCAGGATGCAGGCTAATTCTAGATAAGCTCAATTAATTGCAAAATGCAATCTGGCCATAATCCCCCCTCAACATGAAAGCCGGCATGCCCCTCAGTTCCCCTTCTGCCTCGAGTGTTGTCCAGATCCATGAGCCTTGAGCCATGACTGATGGATCTGTGAGCCTGGCACAGGAGATGGCACTGCAAGTTGACAATTGGCCTTACATTTGCAAGCAACAATCTTTCCTGATGGATTTCTTCACAATTATTTTATTCCTCTTTAATGCTCTTTTTGTTCTCTCTCAAGAAAGAGTTAGGTATTTTGTACTACCCATGTAAGCAAAAAGTGTCAATGGCCTATTTCCAAAAAGCCAACACATCCGGCTTCATTTTAAAAAGTTGTTTACATATAAGTAAAGTATGATCTGTATTATTTTTAGTCTTGCCCCGAAGAGGATGTGACACTATTGCAATGCCCCTGCCTGTTCGTCTATATGTGAGTCCGTGTCTATATAATTTCACTTAAAAAAATGTTTTCTCTGCAACCACTTGTCTGATGGATGCAAAACTTTAAACATAGGTGGGATGCCTCATGGAGAATATTTTATTGATAACTCTGACATCATAACCATTAGATTAAAATCTTTTTTTAATCTTTGTACAAACATAAATTGTATACTTGTTTATAGATTAAAGGAAAGAAAAAAATGATCTTTTTCTCCAGAATTTCTCAACTGATCGATGCAAAATTTTATACATACTGTACGATCGACTAGCCATGGGGAATATAGTTTAAAATTTATTTCATATTCACCTTAATTGGCACAATTTAGCCTTAATGTGTACAAAGTGGTTTTAAAATATCATAATAATTAATCAATAATGTTCCATATAATGGCAATGTATGTGACATAATTGGGTGCATGGATGATACGGGTATATGGGCCATAATAGCAGTGGGTGATATTTGTGGAATGTTCAGTTAACGATGAATTTTTTGTTCAGAATGAGCACATGAGCCAAGACTAAGCACTCTATGAGTGTCGTTATAGTTTTTAACAGTAATCACTGTTAACTTGTTCTTAAAGGGGAAATAAACTTAAACTTTAAAAACATCAGAAGTACAAATTTTGAGAGCTATTTAGTCTCAAACAACTCGGTGCATTTCCCATTAATATTTGTTTGCAAAGGGAATGCTGAAACTTGCAAAATCAAATGTTGACACTAATTTGATTATTAAGCCTGCTTCAAAGCCTGATGTGCTCTTTGCCATAAAAAAAGAAACAAGTGATTGTTGTTAATTCGATTTTTTTTAATGAGACATCATGGGACACAGGTGAGGCACAAACCTCTGACAAAGATAAATGCTGACCATGTCCATTTCATTATGACTTAATCAGGTAATGGCGCATTGTGGGAAATGATTTCACATCGGGATCCAGCGTGGAAGGAACAATCTCAATACTGGGTATGTCCACCTCCAGCATCAACCACTGACTACATTGAGGTCCAGAGAGTGTGTTTGCAGTACTCTGGGTAGTTTGAAACCGATTGCATAGATGGGTCGTGCGAATATAATCAGTCCTGAATGGGAGTTGTTACCCATGGACATCCACTTATTGGCTTCTCTCTTGTTGACCCAGTGGCTTGATAACCTCTTCTGAGGTCACAACCAGTTTCTCTTCTTACATTAAAGAGCCTTGCAACATGGCTCATGGAGGACCCTGCTCAAAGGTGGACAATTTGATTCCTCTCATTTTCTGACAGACATGGCGTTGTACTGGATTGTTAAACAATTCAGTACAATCAGACTTTTTTGGATGATCTGCATGCTGGTGTCTTGGAAAGACTGTTTCAAATTTTCTCTGAATTCGTCATGTCACCTCTAAAAACCTAATAGTGCACGCATAGCATGCGCTGAACGATTATTGCATGAGGTGATTGCAATATATGAAACTTGCAATCAGGTGTTCTGCACATCCCTCGTGCCAAAAAGGCACTTGGAATGAATGCTGGAACAGTCCTTCAACAACTACATTATCAATTCTCAATGTTCGTTTTTTATGGCAGAGGAGAATATGTATATATATATATATATATATATATATATATATATATATATATATATATATATATATATATATATATATATATATGTATGTATCTGACATATCTTTAACGTCCATCAACTAATGCCAGCAGGCGGCGCACCAGTTTAACGCCCATCTGAGGGATGGTACACTCATTGATGAATCACCCTGCCTGTAAAACACCAGGATGAGCGTTTATAGCTGGGTCATGATTCAAACCCAGGCTTGATAGCTAAGAGGTGAGTGTGTGTAACTCTAGGTCTAGGCTATCCTGCTAGCCCTACATCCGGTATACACATACATATTGGAAATACAGACACACATGAGGGCAGTTCACATTTGGTGGGAAATTGTTTATTTTATGAATTTAAAAGTTACAAGGAATTTTGAAGAAAAACTTCAATTTATCAAAGTATTTCCCTGCTGCACAGACATATTTGTTCCATCTATGTGGTACTCCCTTGATGCTAAGAATGTTTGGGAGGGGTGCACAGCCATTTCAAGATGTGTCGTTTGACATCGTCATTGGTTGTAAGGTCAATGATACCCTGCAGATGTTGTACGAGTGGTCCAAAAAAAAAAATGACAATCGCAAGGTGATGAGCCTGTACTGTACCAGGGATGATTGAGAACACTCCCAATCACCTCCTCTCGTGCAGTCATGGTCACATTTGCAGTGTGCTGACCAGCATATTATTGTCAAGTCAAGCCATGTCTTGATACAGCATACCTGGCCATTGTCTGCATATTTATTGTCTCACTTCATGATGTAACAGGTCACTGTAATTCTGTACTTTAATGGTTTCCCCAACTTAAAAAGATTCTACACAAATCAAACTATTAAGGTCTCAAAACACCTTTGCGATAAGCTTTCTAGCTGATGCCTGAACCTCAAATAGACATTTATGGTGAGCAACAAGAATGTTTCCATTCTTGGACTGGCACAAAATATGGACACAGGTCAACCTTCGTCAATAAATAATCTCCTTCCCTGTGGTAGCTTTCCATCAGCTCTGATGTGATGGCCACGTGAGTTGCCTTTTGAGCAAATATTGAGACCTTTGCTACTCACCCTGATCTTATTGAATCTTGAGTGAGAATACATGATTGCTCCCACATGACTAACACGGACATCCAATTGTTCTACAATTTATCGTCAAGGAATCTGGAATTTCTCCAAAATTAAGTCTTCAGCACGTGTCATATTTGTTTGTGGGACAGCAGTTTGTTGCATAACTCTCCAATCCGCTCACCCGCACAAGATCGCTCAATGGTGCGGTTGTGAGTACATTTTTATTTAAACTCACTGCACCATTTAATCACAAATTCATGAAAGTCATGCAGCACCAAATTGTGCAGACAGTCTCCTGTGATTTCTCTTTCATGTTGTCCTTCATAAGGAGTTCAATGATAGACGTCTCTGGTCTACAGTACACATGACTATGGATATCACTTTCTGTATAACTTACTCAGGGTAGACAAAGTCATTGCACATGTGCCACAATGAAAGTCCCTGTTGACCTTCATCCGGCCACCCTTGTATAAATATATACAAAAACACAAGAGTATATATAAATTACATACTCAGACAAACACATTTATACAAATGTGCATATTTTGGGCACAAACTGTTTTAATGATTACAAGGAGCTGACACTCCAGGTCCCCCGCCTTTTGGGTGGTATGAGGAATAGATCTGTGGGATCTGATAGCTAAATCTTGAATGGTTTTTGAAATATCACGGATAAAAAAGTACATGGACAGATGATTGGTCAGTCGGTCAGTCGGAAGGAGTTCATTTTAATGTCCCCCATCTCTGATCTTGTCAGGGCACGGGGGACAAAAACAAAAAACAAGTATACAATTTATGTTTGCACATAGATTAAAAAAAAGATTTTAATCTAATGGTTATTTATTCACTTCATACAAGAACAGAATTCTTGGTAAACTAACTTTTCAAACTCCCTGTATGGTAAATATTGTTAAATTGTCATCAGAATAATGTTATTGGTATATAAAATAAATTATTTATCAGGGAAGTTTCATGCCTAACTCACAACTTCATTTGCATGTGATGTGCTGTCAGAAAATTGTTTTTGCAGCTACTTCTCTGGGTAATTGAAGATAATTTGACTGGAAAGCTTTAACTAATTAAGAGCAAGGATAGTGCTGTTCATTAGACCTTCCTGACTATTTTGGGGGCCATTTGTTTATTGGAAGAAGAACAGTAAATATTATTAGTCGAGGGAGACAAAACAGAGGCAACAAGAACGTCACTCAGGTGAGTGAGTACCTCTGCCAGGCTGAACAGTTTATGTTTTGTATCCAACTGAAAGAGCAGATCTGGATCTGGACCTGAACAAAATCGAATTGGCTTGTTATTGTCACCTACCCAACTCATCCACCAAGTTCAGTCCGAATCCGTCCACAGCTTTGAGAGATATCATGCCATATATAGTTTTTGGCCCGACCTCTCAATGGTGAAGAATCCCATTAAAAATCTGGTATTCAGATCCAGATCTTCAGTAAAATAGAATCAATTTGTCCTTGTCACATACCCAACTTGTCCACCAAAGTTCATCCGAATCTGTCTTTAACTTTTTGAGATATCCTGCTCATAGACAGACAGACAGACAGACGGACAGGGGTGAAAACATAACCTCCATCTACCTTTGGTGGCAGAAGCAATAAAGAGGTTAGAGAAGAGAGGGGAGAGTCGTAAAAGCAGTGTGTTTTGTGATCCTCTGGTTGTGCGGTCAAAGGGTGCACTGGATGTCCATATACCTGCCTGCAGCGTGGTGGCGATGGTGGATGGCTCACTCCATGGACTCATTCCTACGTCGTTTGTCGAGGAGATACGAAATCGGTACGACGTGAAAGGTTTCAGCCTATATCAGGGTGGGGGAGTTGATAAAGTGCATATAGAGCAAGGATAGCACTGTGTATTGCTGACAACATATGGTATCGCTGACAACATGATCAAAATAATTATTACTCCAAAAGTAATTGTGCACAATTCTTTCAATGGAAAAGAAACAACAATTTTTTATGGCAAATTTATTCTACCTGTTAAGGTCTCAAAACATTCTACCTGTAGTGTGAGGAATGATAAAGATTCACATTTGTTATAATGACCACACTACTTGAATCATCATTTCGTGTGCAGCACATGGCTGCATTTGCATCATTGCTGGGAGCGTGGCTGTGCCGATGATGCAGTGCCCCCTGTAGGTTACAGGGGGAATGTGTAACTTGTTCAGGGTGTCGGCGATAACTCGCTTCCTCTTCACAAAAGACACCGTGCAATCTTTAATGTATGAGTGCTGGACGAAAAGCCATGAGCATCAGTGGATTCCACACGTTTGTGCCGAATATAGTAGACCACGAGTTATTAGAGACATCTATCCATCTATCCATCTATCCACTCCAATATAAACACAGGCTTGGCGCAGGCACACCACTGGTGTTCTCACACTCCATTGTGACAAAATGGCTGTCAAGGACATATTGTTTTGCCAACGTGCAGTGATTGAATTACTCATGAAAGAGAACAACTCAGCTGCAGATATCTACGTCCAATTGAGACAGGTGTATGGAGATGCCCGCATGGGTGCGGGCAGTGTCAGAAGGTGGGTGATACACTTTAAAGACAGAAACACGGAAACACGGACATCACCGATCAGCCAGGCTGTCGTCGACTGAGGAGCACCTTGATTGAAACTTAATGTGCTCATCATTGAGGACCGAAAGGTGACAGGGAGATCGCAGCGCAGCTTGGCATTGGAGACCATGCCGAAAAAGGAATGACACCGACCAACTGTGACATCACAGTTGCTTCAACGACATACTGTGGAGGGTGATGACTGCCTGTTCCATATCGTGACTGGTGATGAAAGCTGGTTCCATCATTTTGACCCAGAAACCAAGTAGCAAAGAATGGAATAGCATCACTCCATACCCTTGAAAGATCACATGAGAGGCCAGCACTATGACAATGACTAGGCAGTCCAGATAGCTGCGCGTAGCTCGTTGTGAAGTGTTGGAATGGACTTCTACTGCAGCGAGATTTTTAAGCTCGTGCAGCACTGGAAGAAATGTGTGGATCATTCTGGAGACTAGAAGTCATGTGGTATGTCGAGCTACGATTGACAATATCAGTTTTCTTGCATGTACCTTTGTTTTATCGTACAATAAACGTGTTCATGACTCTTGGTACGGCCCTAGCTGCTAGCTGACAAGATAACCAGCTTAATGTCCATCTGAAGGTGAGCGCATTGAATCATCTTGAATGCAAAGCACAAGAACGATAGTAATTATAGCCATGTCAAGATTCAAACCCAGGTTAGACAGCTCTGAGACCAGTGAACATACATCTAAACTATGCTGTTTTCCCCCATTGTTTGCAGGAAATTAAAGGAAATACACTTTCAAAAATCATTTGCATATGAACTGTCACAGCGGAAAGAATGTGAAGCATTTTAAGGAAAGATCTAAATAATAGTTATCAGAGCTCGAAGAGTTATTGCCTCCATGTAGATCGATGGAGCACATGAGCTTGTTTCACTGACAAGCTGACAAAAGGATAATGATATCCTTTTCTTTGCGCAATACTTTTCTTGGCATCGCCTCTGTTGTTGATCTTCTTGGCGGCATAAAACCAAACTGTTTGTTGTCAATATTTACAACTTTTCTTTGTCGTCTTTCAACCACCTTTTCAAAAGCTTTCAATGCCTGCTCAATTAGTTAAAGTCCTCTGTAAGATTAACACAATAAGGGGCCTCCCTTCACCTTGAAAAAGGCACAATGATGCAATTTGCCCAATATTCAGGAATGATTCCTTCTCAGACATTTCTTCACAACTTTGTCATCCATTTGATTCCGACATCCTTTACAATTTTGACGAAGAATCCAGTTGGACCCATTGCCTTTCCTTTCCTTGAACTTCTTCACATCTCTCCTGTTCTGGAAGTTAATCGACAGAGAAATTCCATTCACCTGCCAACCTGCACCAGAGAACCTTGGCACAAGCCAACTTGTTTCTTAGTGGTGGAAAAATTCCATTGAACTATCAATCCGTAACAGAAAAGTTATCGTTCAATTATAAAATCCAGTTTAAACCAGTTAAAACAACTGAATTTTCATTGTTAAACTACTATACCTTAAAAATGAGTAATCATTTTATTGTACACTGTGTAATTCCTTATTGTTCTCTTTAATAAGGTTATAACAAGACCTGAAAGCTCATTAAAAAAAACATTATTCAGATTGTCTTTTGAACATTAATCAACACAGAATTGCTAATTTTATAGGACTGATAAAAAGGTCTCGATGGTAAAAAGGAAGTGTGTGTGTGTGTGTGTGTGTGTGTGTGTGTGTGTGTGTGTGTGTGTGTGTGTGTGTGTGTGTGTGTGTGTGTGTGTGTTATGCAAACATGGGCCTGTGACTTAATTCAATGAAATGTAAAATTATAGAGCAGTGTCTAAGCATAAGTGCAATGGTGCATCAGTTATGATTGCCATGTTTTCTACCGATCCAAGGTGTACGAAGTGAGACCGGGAGGAAGCGAGGGTGCCACTGCTTCCCAACGTGGATCTCCGGGAAGAATTCTTGCTTGCACTGTGTAATAGCGCAACGGAGCTGAGTGGTCACTGCCTGGAGTCCATGTCAGCGTGACACTTCGTGCAGCCACGCCAGCCCGAGGTACTGATGGTTTACCAGGTGGGTCTGGTCGTGCTTGAGGACAGAGAAAAAGAGAAAAAGAGAAAAAGAGAGAGAGAGAGAGAGAGAGAGAGAGAGAGAGAGAGAGAGAGAGAGAGAGAGAGAGAGAGAGAGAGAGAGAGAGAGAGAGAGAGAGAGAGAGAGAGAGAGAGAGAGAGAGAGAGAGATTGGGGAGAGAGAGAGAGAGAGAGAGATTGGAGAGATTGGAGAGAGAGAGAGAGAGATTGGAGAGAGAGAGAGAGACAGAGAGAGAGAGAGAGAGAGAGAGGCTGGAGAGAGAGAGAGAGAGAGAGAGAGAGAGAGAGAGAGAGAGAGAGAGAGAGAGAGAGAGAGAGAGAGAGAGAGAGAGAGAGAGAGAGAGAGAGATAGAGATAGAGATAGAGATAGAGATAGAGAGATTGGGAGATTGGGAGATTGGGAGATAGAGATAGAGATAGAGATAGAGATAGAGATTGGGAGATTGGGAGATTGGGAGATTGGGAGATTGAGATAGAGAGATAGAGAGATAGAGAGATAGAGAGATAGAGAGATAGAGAGATAGAGAGATAGAGAGATAGAGAGATAGAGAGATAGAGAGATAGAGAGATAGAGAGATAGAGAGATAGAGAGATAGAGAGATAGAGAGATAGAGAGATAGAGAGAGAGAGAGAGAGAGAGAGAGAGAGAGAGAGAGAGAGAGAGAGAGAGAGAGAGAGAGAGAGAGAGAGAGAGAGAGAGAGAGAGAGAGAGAGAGAGAGAGAGAGAGAGAGAGAGAGAGAGAGAGAGAGAGAGAGAGAGCATTTTTAGTTTTCACAACAATAACTCTTTGGCTGCGGCTCGTATTCATCTAAAATGTCAACTATCAATTTCACGTGCAGTCCCCACTTAAAAATTTCCCAACCCAGCACTATTCAGCTCAATAAATTGGTAATAGGAAAATTATTTGTCCCGACTTATCCTGAATCCACTCAGCCCAAAATTTCCAGAGTGGAAAAGGGATCTTGAGGCCTAATAAGTCTGCAGAGCATGCCAGAAAAAATGGATGTTATTTATGATCAATATCTTCTTTAAACAACACCAAAAAAAACTTTTGTCCAAATGTGAATAATACACATTAATTAGTCTGTGAATTCCCCAGTTTGTTCTATAATGGCACCTGTCAAGGCTATGTTGGGCAGCAAGTGAACAGTCAGTGGTTAGAAAGGTATATATTTACAAATTATACATATTGTTACGAATTCGTGCCCGCCGGCATGCGATCGGCCGCGTAACTCCAATCGCAACCGCGTCGCCCACCTGACGGACAATTCAGTCATGACCCTCCTGGAACTACCGCCAGGAACCAGTCACGGCTGGGGGTTTAACCTCACCACAGCCCAGTCCGCATCCTACCCGCGCGAAATAGGGTGAATCGCCGAATGTCGATATACCGAAGTACCCGCGCGGGTAACCTACCGAGGGGCTACACCGCGCCGCAGGTCAGCCTGGGACACGAACCGCTTAAGCGGTCCGTTCCGTACTACAGTGATAACTGAGCGGTGTTATCGCCGACCTCGACGGATCCGATTCTCTTTACCGGGCGTTCAAAACTCACTACTCATTCAACGATGCAAGATGGCTTTTCAAAAGGGAAATAGGACATGACGAACGGGGTGCATTGCACACAAGGACATTTATTCACTATACAGCACAACACAAGCAAGGGCAGTCATGCAATATACAAGCAACAAATAGAATGCAAAAGCAATACGACCGACTATAATTATTATTTACAAGCACAGTCGCTTACACAGGTTTTAACTGAGGGGACACGACGCCACAGCATGCATACCAAAACAAAAGAAACCCCCCTCACAGGCAAGGGGGTAGACGGGGTCCGTAGACGTTTATGGTCGTGGGCCGTGGATGACTGAAAAGGCCTACGAGACCGTGCAGGTTACCTGCCCCCCGTTTAGTGGTCGTCAAGTCCCTCTCCCACGACCATCAGCGTGGTCGCGCCTGGTTCCGGGCCTCCCACTCGGCCGGCGAACCCTCTCCGGCACCGCTCGTCCAGACGTGCAGGTCCAGCACACAACCGGCTCTGCTGCGCCTTCCGACCGTGTCTCCACCAACTGGCCGCTCACAGGGCCACGAGCGCAGGAACCAAAAGAGAAGAGAGAAGAGGCGAGCCTCGAGCATGAACCAAGAAGAAGCGTAATGGATCACAGGGCGAGAGCATGAACCAAGAAGAGAGGCAGAGCGAGGCCCCAAGGGGTGAGCAGCACCACGAGACCAAGAACGAGAGCCCGCGAGCCTCGTGCACGCCCGCCCTTTATAACGCAAGGCTCCGCCCTTTGCCCCACCCCACTTCTGGCTCCACCTCCCTTTGAGAAGCTTCCCGAAAAGGGGCGTTCCTCACTCCCGACCGCCTCACGCCATGCATCCACCAATCGGGAGAGAGCTGCCCCACCCCTTTCCTTCACACCAAGCGCGGGGTATTCAGGCGGAAGAAAAATCCATGCATTCATCGAGGCATTTCCTTGTTGTTTCCCTCCTTGCGTTCTCGACGCTTTCCAACGCGGAAACCGTCATAGCGTGGTCCGTGGAGGATGGCGTTCGTAAGCGGGCGTAGTGGCGAAGATGGTGGTGGTTGTTGTGTGGAGGTTTGTTGCTTGCTTGGCGTTGTGACGTACTTGGTGGCGGTTGTTGTTTGCGTGGTTCAAAATAACGATAGATAAAGAAAAACGGCTATCTCAAAGAGTCGCAGCCCGGCGAACACGAACAAAACCCTCTAAACAATGGGGTGGGGGGGGGGAACCTATCTGCACATAAACTTACCGGGATAACTGATCGAAGGAACCTTTATGATGTATTGCGAATTTCCACAGACGTAACAATATATATGTATATAAACACTGATGAGCCAAAACATCTTGTGTACTTCACTGACAGGTGAAGTGATTAACATTGATTATCCTGCTATAATGGCACCTGTCCATGGGGTGGATTATATTCGGCAGCAAGTGAACAGTCAGTTCTTGAAGTTGATGTGTTGGATGCAGGATAAATGGGCAGGAGTAAAGACCTGAGCGACTTTGACAAGAACCAAATTGTTATGGCCAGACGACTGGATCAGAGCATCTCTGAAACGGCAAGGCTTGTGGGGTGCTCCCGGTCAGCAGTGGTGAGTACCTACTGACACTGGTCCGAGGAGGGACAAACCACAAACCGGCGACAGGGTGTTGGGTGCCCAAGGCTCATCGATGCGCGAGGGCAATGAAGGCTATCCCATCTGGTCCAAACCGAGAGAAGATCTACTGGGGCATGTCACAGAAAATTTTAATGATGGTCACGGGAGGAATGTATCACAATCCACAGTGCATCGCACTCTGCTGTGTATGGGGCTGCGTAACCGCAGACCGGTCAGAGTGCCCATGATGACCCCTGTCCACCGTTGAAAGCACCTACAATGGGCACACGAGTGTCGGAACTGGAACTTGGAGCACTGGAAGAAGGTCGCCTGGTTCGATGAGTCCCATTTTCTTTTATATCACGTGGATGGCCGTGTACGTGTGCGTCGTTTACCTGGGCAAGTGATGGCACCAGGATGCACTCTGGGAAGACGACAAGCCGGTGGAGGAAGTGTGATGCTCTGGGCAATGTTCTGCTGGGAACGCTGGGTCGGGCCATTCATGTGGACGTCAATTTGACACGTGTCACCTACCCAAACATTGTTGCAGACCAGGTACATCCTTTCATGGCAATGGTATTCCCTGATGGCACCTCGCCACTTACAGGACTTGAAGTATCCGTTGCTAATGTTTTGGTGCCAGATACCGCAGGACACCTTCAGGGGTCTTGTGGAGTCCATGCCTCGGTGGGTCGGCACTGTTTTGGCCGCACAAGTAGGACCAACTGCATATTAGGCAGGTGGTCATAATGTTTTGGCTCATCAGTGTGTATATAAATATATATCTTCTTCTTCTTCTTTCGGCTGCTCCCATTAGGGGTCACCACAGCAGATCATCCGTTATGATCCGCATAATGATTTGGCACAGGTTTTACGCTGGATGCCCTTCCTGACGCAACCCTGGTCACCTCTTACGACACAGGGATATGGTACACCTATTCTAACCGGGGCATACACCAGGCCCAGTACACTGGTACCCAGTACACTGGTATCAATATACACACACACACACACACACACACACACACACACACTACAAAGCATGAAGAACACCAACGTAATATTGAGTTGCACCCTCTTTTGCCCTTAGAACAGCCTCAATTTGTTGGGGGCATGGACTCCACAAGGTGTCGAAATCGTTCCACAGGGATGTTGGCCGATGTTGACTCCAATGCTTCCCACAGTTGTGTCAAGTTGGTCAGGTCAGGTCAGGTATGGGAGCATGTGCCAGAACAGCACGTCGCTGCGTCCACTTTCTGCCGGTACTCCAGGGGCCTCCGTCTGGCCATCCCCCAGGCAGATGCCAGGCCCATCCCCATCTCCTTGAGATGATGGTCAACCTGTTGCAACCATGAGGCACGTGGTCGACCCACTGGCCTCCTCCACTCATGAGACTCCCTCGCTGAGAGAATCTGGTGAGCAGGATCAGAGTCAGGAAAACGAGCCACATGTCCATACAACCGCAACTGACGCTCACGGACGATGCAGGTAACAAATCTCATCCGAGTCTCTCTCAGCAACCGTTCGTTGGACACAAAATCCGACCAGCGATAGCCAAGGATTCTCCGAAGAGACCTGGTACCAAAGGAATTAAGTCTCCGTCTCAGATCCTTGGTCAGAGTCCAAGTCTCGCACCCATAGAGCAAGACTGGAAGTACCAAGGACCTGAAGACTCGGACTTTCGTCCTCCCGCACAGGTACCGGCAGCGCCACACCCCATGATCCAGTGAATCCATGACTCCCCAGGCCCGACCCAGACGTCTATTGACCTCTGACTCGCAGCCAGCAGAGACATGAATATCACTGCCAAGGTAAGTGAATCTCTCCACGACCTCAACATCCTCACCACAAACAGACACAGACAGGACAGCAGCATCCAAGATGTCACCGAAAGCCTGGATCTTAGTTTTGACCCAAGAAACCCGTAATCCCAACAGCTCCGACTCCTCATTCAGCACCTCGAGGGCCCCCAAGAGGATGTCTAAAGTCTCCGCAAAGATGACTGCATCATCTGCAAAGTCAAGGTCCGAGATCTTGACATTCCCAAATGACGCACCGCAACTTGATCTCTCCGACATCCTCCCTAGAATCCAGTCCATACAAGTGCTGAAAAGTGTGGGGGCAAGTACACATCCCTGACGAACTCCAGTAACAACTGGAAATAAGTCAGAGGCGGTACCACCACACTTCACAGCACTCTCAGTACCAGAGTAGAGTTCAGACATCAGATCGATCAGTTTTGGTGGCACCCCACGAAGACCAAGAATCCTCCAGAGGACATCCCGATTCACTGAATCGAACGCTTTACAGAGATCAACATAAGCTGCAAGCAGCCCCTGCCGAAACTCTCGTCTGCGTTCGGTGAGGACACGAAGTGCAAGGATACGGTCAATCGTTGACCTCTTTGGTGTAAAGCCTGACTGCTCTGGACGCTGGTGCTCAAGCAGATGGTGGCGAACCCCATCGAGAATTATCCGAGCAAAGACCTTGCCCGGCACTGAGAGCAGCGTCACCCCTCGGTAGTTGTTGCAGTATTGGCGATCACCCTTCCCTTTCCAGAGAGGGACAACAAGGCCCCTCTTCCAGTCAGTTCGGATGATGCCTGTGTTCCAGGCAGAGTACAAAACTGCATGCAACGACACGAGTGCAACATTTCCACCAGCCTTGAGAAGTTTGGCATGGATGCCACAGATCCCTGGAGCTTTGCCCCGTTTCAACTGGTTCACCGCAGCCCGTGTTTCCACAAGCGTAGGTGGACCACAGTTGATTCGAGGGTCAGCAACAGGGATTGTAACACCCTTGACGTCCAACTCGACAGTTGGGGGATCAGCCTGGTACAACCGCTCAAAGTAACCGGCCCAGCGGGCCTTCAGTTCAGACTCCTCTGTCAAGAGCCTACCACTCTCTGCTCGAACTGCAGTGCTCCGAGGGATGGGCTTGGATGAACGTAATGCGCGAATTCCCCTGTAAGCGGGACGAGAATCACCTGTCCACAGGTGATGCTCTACCCCCTCACAGATTCCTCGCACATAGGCCTCCTTGTCCACCCTCAGTGCACGTACAGTTTTACGCCTCAGCTCCCTGAACAGCTCAGCTCTGCCATTCAGCCTGGCCCTGCGACTCTGGTCAATGGTATCCAGTGTCCCTTGAGAGACAAAATTCTTCTTTGCCCTGCGGTGAGCTCCAAGGCATCCACCGGCAACATCAAGGACAGTGGTCTTGAAGGCGCTCCACAACTCTTCAGGACCCCCCAAAGCACCCAGACCCCCCAAATCCCCACTCAGCCTGTTCGCAAACTCCTCAGCTACTCTCTCATCCCTGAGCTTGGCAACATCCAGCCTAGGCTGGGATGGTACCATTCTCCAGGATTTAAGGTGCAGCTTTAGAGTTGCTACAACAAGCCTGTGGTCAGTATTGAGGAACTGAGCACTCCGGTAGACCCTGCAGTTCTGGATCATCCTCCAACGACCGTCAATGAGGACATGGTCAATCTCCTTTGCCACACCGCCAGCGTTGGAATACCAAGTCCAGCGATGAGCTTGTGGGCGCTGAAACCATGAACCAGCCACCCTAAGTCCATGACTTCTTGCAAAGTCAAGGAACTTAGTGCCATTCTGGTTCATAGTTCCTGACCCATGGGGACCAACACACACCTCATAACCATCCCTATCAGTTCCAGTCGATGCATTGAAATCCCCCAAGACTAGAAGTGTATCTCGTCTGGGGCACTGATCAACCACAGACTCGAGTGTGGCGTAGAATGTGTCCTTCACGGTGAGATCACTCGCCTCAGTCGGAGCATAAACAGAGACCAGGGAAATGACACCTAAGGAGTGACGAATCCTTAATCTCATAATACGCTCGTTGACCGGTGTTACCTCAATTATCATTGGGGTCAGCTTATTGGACACAGCTACAGCAACTCCTTGGGTATGGTGACCATCAGAGCGACCAGACCAATAGTAGGTGTAACCACCCACCATTATCTCGCCGCAATCTGGTCTCCGAACCTCAGAGAGAGCTGCAATCCCGATGTCCAAACGCTTGAGCTCAGATGATAACAGAGACAGGTGATCATCCTCTCTTAGGGATAGGACATTCCAGGCACCCACCTGAAGGGACCGCCACAGGTTAACCCAAGGAGTCTGCCGTCTGGTGGATGACACCTCAGCACCACTCCGACACACTCTCCCGCAATCTGACCCAGGGATGTTACCCCGTGGTTTCCCTCCTATCAAAGATTGGGGGTCCCGAAGGCTTTGCCCCAATCCCGTCATCCGGTGAGCTGCTCTGCACAGGAGGTACTCCCACGGAGTGGGTTTTCAGATTTTTTTGCGTTTTTGCGTTTTGCGGAATGAAGGGTTTTACGGTGGCCAGAGTGCAAATCCTGCCACCAACCTCCTAATAAGAAGTGACCCAACTGCAGGAGGACGTCCGCAGACACAGTTGGGCACTAGATATGGATGGCCGTTGGCTCACAAGGAGCTCCTCCGCCCTTTGACAGGTTTTGTTTTTAATCCTGCTGGGTGTCCATATCCAAACACCCTCCTCACCAGAAAACCTGGTGGAGGAAACGGTTTAGTCGCCGACAACCCGACCATGGAACAGGTTATTACAGGTTTACATGGTACCTGTAGCAGGTCACAGATCTAACCTGACCTGTCAAGTTGGCTGGTCGTGGATCTCTACTCCGAATAGCTTGTTCCATCTCATCACACAGATGCTCAGTTGGATTGTGGTCTGGTTACTGGGTGGGCTACTGCAGTTAGCTGAATTCACTGTTATGTTTGTGGAACCATTCCTGGACAATCCTTTCCTCGTGGCATGGGACATTATCCTGCTGAAGAAATCCATTTGCAGGTGGATACACTGTTGCCATGAAGGGATGCACCTGATTGGTTGGCAATGATGTTCAGATATCCTGTGGCATTCAAATGTTTCTCCACTTTTATCAGGGGTCAAACGTGTGCCATGACAACACACACCACACCATCACACCACCACCACCAGCCTGCATTGACACACACCACCACCACCACCACCACCACCACCACCACCACCACCAGCCTGCAATGTTGGAAGGATGGATGCATGAGGATGGATGCATAAACTCATGTGGTTTTCTCCATACCCGAATCCTCCCACCAGCGTGAAACAGCAGGAACCGGGATTCATCAGACCAGGCAATGTTTTTATTCCTTCGCCCACTGCAAGCGCAGGTTCTGGTTTTTTGCTGAAAGAAGTGGATCTCTGTACGGTTGTCGGCTGCCATACCCCATTCGTGTCAAGGTAGATGAGTTGTACATTATCGTATGGGTCTTTCGGCACCAATGTTTTACTATCAGTTGACTAATTGTAGCCCGTCTGTAGCTCTGTACAATTCGTGTCAGCTTCCTTTGTCCTCTTTCATCAATGAGCTGTTTTCAACCACTGGCCTCCCGTTGGCTGGATGTCCTTTGGGTGGTGGACCATTCTTGATACACATGTGAAATTGTTGAGTGTGAAAAATCCAGCAGCGTTGCAGTTCTTGACACACTCAAACTGGTGCACCTGGTACCTACCACCACACCCTGTTCAAAGGCACTTAAATCTTTAGTCTTGCCCATTCACCCTCTGGCACACTACACAATCCTTGTCTCAAGGCTTTAAAATCATTCTTTAACCTGTCTCCTCCCCTTCATTTTCAATGATTGAAGTGAATTTAACTGGTGCAATAAATAAGGGATCATAGCTTTCAGCTGGATTCACCTGATCAGTCAATTTCATTGAAAAAGCAGGTGTTCATGATGTTTTGTATACTGAGTGTATGTATATATATATATGTATATATATATATATAGATATATATATATATATATATATATATATATATATATATATATATATATATATATATGTGAACACACACACACACACACATGAGATTTTTTATCCAGATACGTATATTAGAAAATAAATTTTAGAACGAATGTATTTCTCGAGTCGTCGAGATAAGTAGGTCATATAGTGCAAATCAAAATGGATGATATTCCAAAATGAACAGGGTGACATAATTAACCTTTTCACACAACTTTCTAACACCTAAAACTGAAGTTTTTGGCCTAATGATTCATCATCAAGTCAGTTCTGAGGAGAGATTGTTGGAAGTTTGCCTTACCCTTAAGGTGGAGTTCCAATTCAAGATGGCGGATCATTAAAATAAACTGGGTTTGTGTTGTGATCAAGAATGAACTTCACAGGGAAGAAAAGGGGAAGAAAATTCACAGGTATTGTCAATTGAAAACTTCGACTTGGAGGAAAGAGTTGGAGCCGGGATAAACAAAGATGTTGCTGTTGATGAAAATAATTCAGAAATATATATAATATATATATATATATATATATATATATATATATATATATATATATATATATATATATATATATATATGTATGAAGGCATTGCCATATAAATAGAGAAGGGCCAAAGTGATCTTGCCAAAACCAGTTCTATATTGTCTATCTCTTTTTTGCCCGTTCATTGAGAACTCCACATCGAGGGATGACATGGGAAAAAAATGACCGCCCATTCAAATGTTACCACTAACAGCTAAATTACCACCACACCAGATAGCTAAATCGCTCATTTGTACTTCTTCTTTTGTTTCTTACCCTCTCTAAACAATATAAACCTGCAGCCCGACGTACCTCAACAACTGCTGAAGCCATGATGGCGATTCCAATGCGAGGACTTTACTTTGTCTCTGGGCTTGTGCACACAATCCAAAACTTAAAAATATAACAATAATCATTGTATTATTTGGAAAATTAATTGAATGTAAATATGGACTCAACCAAACCAGGCAATTATCGTGGGGGGCGGGGGGGGGGAGATGGACAAAACCATGACAAAAGAGATACATATCCAAACAAGCCGGTAGGCGGACATGGGTAGTCGGCCGTTGCTAGGCAACGGAGGGGTCCATAGCAACGGTTCTTTCTCACACATAACTAGGACATACCATGAACCTACCATACCAGTTTCATGTATATCTGACTCATAGTCTCTGAGATATAACGAACTTCGGTTTTTTTTATTGTTTTCGACTAGGGTTCATTCAAAGTCTATCTTCTCCGACAGTTTTCATAGGATCCGGCTGGAAATTTTTGACAATATGGCTGAATGTATTTTTGGTTTTCGAAAAAATAATTAATTTTTATGATTTTTCAAAAAATTTAAAAGTCCCATTGCTAAGCAACGGTGGTGTCCATAGCAACGGTTCTCATTTGCACACAACTAGGTCATGGTATGAACCTACTCACCAAGTTTCATCGAAATTGCCATTGTATTAACAGAGCACTGGACCGAACAGAGGGACAGACAGACAAACATATCAATGGAAAAACTGATAATAAGGGTAGAACAAATTTCAAATTATTTTTTTTTTCAACTGGATCGACTACCCAACAATCACCCAAAATCAACTGAAGCAAGAGTTAAAACAATTCAATAACAAAGATGGAATTAATCCATACCAAAATAACAAAATATATAAAACATTAATCTTTTATTATTTTTTAAAACCAAAATCGCATCGACATTTCTGCATATATGGTTAGTCCACACCAAAAGCTAGAATTGAAGGGAGAAGGGGTAGAATGTATCATCAGCCAAATTAAAAAAATATAGATTGATTTAATCCAAACCAAAATAACAAAACATATGAAACATTGTGCATTTTATTATTGAAAAATATTGCAGAAACAAGAAATAAAAACATTTAAAAAAATGTAAAAACATAGAGGGATGAAATCTCAAAAAAAACAGCAACCAAACAGGGTATGAATGACATCACATTACGATTCCACAATACGACACCACAATCCTCATGGATTACCATCACGACATCTTTTGATGTCGTTCCATCACAATCCCACAACAAAAGTAAAATGTCAAAAGATGTTGTGATGGTAATCCATGAGAGGGTTGTGGTGTCATGTTGTGGCATCATAATGTGGTGTCATTCACACCTTGTTTGGTTGTTTTTTTTTTTGAGATTTCATCCCTCTATGTTTTTACATTTTTTTTAATGTTTTTTTTTTTCTTGTTTTTTAAGAAGCATTTGCCAAAAGAAATGTGGAACAATAATTTTTCTTTCAACCAAAAAGGCAGTGTTAATATCTTGACAATGCCGTTTCCTCTAAGATGAACTCTGATTTGCTCCATTCATTACCCTGGAATGGCTCCAGTAGGATCGGGGTGAGGGTGGAGGCATATGTCTCATTTGTACAAAAAACACATTTGCACTTCTCCCAACCTTCTCATATGCCACATGCATGCCACACCTTAACCTTACTACATTATCTTCCTGTACAGGAAAGCACTTCCAGGGAAGGGGCACCACTGACCAGGGAAGGAGCCTTGGAATTCATGCGGCGATAGCAAATGTGCAACATTGTTTGTGGTTTCATTACAGAGGGAAAGGGGGATGGGATGGGGGGGGGCATGCATTGGCTTTATGCTGATGATGGCCAAACAGCTAGAAAACAGTTAGAAACACGACGCCATGTTCCGCACCAGAACTATCATTCCTTTATTAAATCTCACAAGAATAGTGACAAAATCACAACAAAATGGCAGCCCCATATGACTTGTCCACATTATGACATGTGATATCAACACAGTACCTCTCCCCCAGGAAAGCTGCCAATGTACTCATGTTCTCGTTGGTTTATCCTCCTTTAAATATAATAATGCACACATCTATTAGAGCTGCTGCTTATATGTGATAAAATCAATAACCAAGATCTGACCAAACATCAAATTGGGGTTGTGACATAAATAATGTGGATAAGAGCGTGGAAGGGCGGCACACGCACAAACACACACACGCTTTACATGAAGTGATAAGGAATTTAATTTGTATCAAATCAAGCTTACCTCGACTCTCCGTGGTAACTACCACCACCTCTGCTGGATCTCCCCAGCCCACATGGGTCCTGGCAACCATGCGGAACCGATATATCGATTCAGGAATGAGGTCTGAGGTTGTGAATCGACGAGCATCAGCTCCGAGTTGGACTACAGAAAATGCACGGTGGCTGGACACGTCGAGCCAGAAGGAAACTCTGTAGCCTGTATGTGAGAATTTTATTTTTAATGACAAGCATGATCAAGGCAGAGAATGATGCATGTTCCACAAAAACTAAGCTTGAGAGGTGCAGGTGCGAAACCCAATCATAATACCATTGCTTTTAAAAAATGTACAAGATCCTCAATAAGCGACACTATCAGAAACCAAGAAGCTGAGATGTGCTTTCAGGAATTCCATGTTTAGCTTGCTGAGTTATGGTGAACAACTGTTTACCACCTGTCTCCACAAAATGTAACTAGAATAGCACTCGGTAGAGCACATACCTTCGCCACGTAATGCCTGATCCATGAGAACATATCAGGCCCATTAGATTTTTGAAATATCATGCTATATTTCGCTTTCTGGCCCTATCTCTCAATGGTGAAAAATCACTCTAAGAATGAAATAATTCTTGAATCCAGATCCAGATTCAGATCTTCACTAAAATCGAAACAATTTGTCCTTCTCACACACTCAACGTGTCCATCAAGTGTCATCTGAATCCGTAAACAACTTTCTGAGATATCATGGTATATATCGGTTTAGCCCCATCTCTCAGTGGCGAAGAATCACTTAAAAAATTATCCGGATCCAGATCGGGATTCGGATTTTCACCAAAATTAATTAATTCATCCTTGACACACACCCTCCGTGTCCACCAACTTTCATCCTAATCCGTCCACAACTTTTTGACGTATCGTGCTATCGTTTTTGAGACATCGTTTTTAGCCCCATCTCCCAATGGTGAAGAATCACTTAAAAAAATTCTTGTAGTCAGATCCGGATCCAGATCTTTACCAAAATCTAATCAGTTCATCCTTGTCACACACCCAACCTCTCCACAAAATTTCATCCGGATCCGTCCAAAACTTTTTGAGATATCCTGCACACCAACAATCAAACAAGATGTCATGCAGAGCATGATACTTGCAAAATCCATAAAACAAAATTTGATCTCAAAAATAATTGGTGGTTGAATTAAATGACCAAATATGCAACTTCTCTTCAAATTTCAAGTGAATGGGATGAAAATTGTCAATTTTGGAAATTCGGCCTATGTTGACCTTTTGGACGATGTGAACCTCCAAATTAAATGGTCGATGAACTCAGTGACCTGAAATCTAAATCCTCTTCAAATTTCAAGTCCATCGGATTAAAATTGAGGAATTTAGAAATTTCACCGAAGTTGTTGATCTTTGGCCTATGTTTACCTTTTGAACTTTTGACCTCAAGAACAATAGGTTTCTTCCTGATGACAAACTCTACCATGCGATGAAGTTTTATGAAGTTCGGTTTAAAATTGTGACCTGAAGGCGACAGACAGACAAACAGACAAACAGACAGAATAACCAAATCAACTGACCATTTTATCTATCTATCTATCTATCTATCTATTACTAAAACTCTCATCTTGTATGTATGTATGTATGTATGTTCCTGAAATACAGCCAAGACGGTACACGAGAGAGCCAAAATTTTAGGGCCACCTGACTCAACATTCTCCTGCGGTGTGCAGTATCCTGTGGTGTAGCCAGGCTGAGGCAGACGAGGCAGTTGTCTCATCGCTCATTTCCTGAAATATGATCTGGCCTGAGCCCTCTGGCCATTTGAGCTCCCTGGGAGTAAACTATCAAAGCGACCCGGCAGTGGTCTGAATACTCTTATCTCCACTCCTATCACAATACCTAAATAGGACAATACCCCCCCCCCCAATCCCCCCCCTAATATGACACAGGAAAATAAAATTATCCCTATGTTTACTTTCTTAATGTGTTTGCAGGATATCGATCATGAACATCCTTTAACAGATTTGGCCTACCAGATATATACTGTCACAAAACTACAATCACACGATTAGCGCCCCCCCCATCCCTCTCGCAACGCGCACCGTGACATCAACCAAGTTCACCTCTTTTCGCCTCGTCGCTTTTGGACCTCTGGCCCTTGGTATCAAGTGTAGTTCAAATCGGGCAACGAAAAGATAATTAAAAAATCAATTCCCGATTCAGTCAAGTACTCTTCGGGATAATTTGATCAATGCAAACAACCTCAGCGGTATAGTTCGCTGGAGCTATCTCTGTTTTTTTGAAATGATTTTTTAATCAACCGCTGTCACAACGGGAACCCAACGGGTTCACGGTTCATCTAGTGTTCTTTAAAAATCTTCGATTTTGCAAGTTCGAAACAAACAGAGAAGGGTGAAAACATAACCTCCTTCACTTTCGGTGGCGGAGGTAATTATAAGATCCTGGTCCAGATCTTCAACAAAATTGAATCAATTCTTCCTTGTCACACACCCAATGTGTCCACCAAGTTTTGTCCAAATCTGTCAACTTTTTGAGATATCGTGTTATATATCGGTTTAGCCCTATCTCTCAATGGTGAAGAATCAATTAAAAAATTATAGTAGTTGAATCTTGATCCGGTTCGGGATCTTCACCAAAATATAATCACTTCGTCCTTGTGATACAACCAACCTGCCCACCAAGTTTCATTCGGATCCGTCAACAACTTTATGAGATATCTCTCTCTCACTCACACACACACACACACACACACACACACACACACACACACACACACACACACACACACACACACACACACACACACACACACACACACACACACACACACACACACACACACACACACACACACACACACACACACACACACACACACACACACACACACACACACACACACACACAGTGAAAACATAACCTCCTTCACCTTCGGTGGTGAAGGTAATCATCAGATATCTTGCGAGAACATCACCATCACCTTTTCTGAGCTTCAAGGGCTACGAGGTATCACAGTCATTAAAAATAGCACCGCAAAGCGGGCGTAACCCCTCAGCCCCTTGACGCAAACCAATTTCAAGATGGTGGCCATATTGAAAATCGCAGCACGCCCATTTTGGAAAGGAACCTTCCTCTACTCAACCCCAACACACCCTGCAAAAATGGATCTAATCGGACAAGGCGTTCTCCTCGAAATTGATGGAAACCAATTTAAAGATGGGTGCCGTGGCGGCCACAGTGAAAATCGCAGCATGCTCATTTTGGAAAGGAACCTTTCTCTACTCAACCCCATTATACCTCGCCAGAATAAAATCAATGTGTGACGCAGTTCTCAAGTTCTTGTCCGGAAACCAAATTAAAGATGGCTGCTCTAGCCGCCATATTGGATATCCGATTGCACTGAATATCGAAAGGAACCTTCCTCTAAACACCCCCATTATATCACACAAAAATGAAATCAATAAGTCAAGCCGTTCTCAAGTTATTGTCCGGAAACCAAAATCAAGATGGCTGCCCGAGCCGCCATATTGGATATCACATCGCACTGATTATCGAAAGGAACCTTCCTCTACCCAGCCCCAACACACATTGCAAAATGGATTTAATCGGACAAGGCGTTCTCCCCGAAATCGACGGAAACCAATTTAAAGATGGCTGCCATGGAGGCCACATTGAAAATCGCAGCGCGCCCATTTTCGAAAGGAACCTTTCTCTACTCAAGGCCATTATACCTCGCCAGAATAAAATCAATGTGTGAAGCTGTTCTCAAGTTATTGTCCGGAAACCAAATTAAAGATGGCTGCTCTAGCCGCCATATTGGATATCGCATCACACTGATTATCGAAAGGAACCTTCCTCTACCCAGCCCCAACACACATTGCAAAAATGGATTTAATCGCACAAGGCGTTCTCCTCGAAATCGACGGAAACCAAAAGTTGACAGACGGACGCCCGGATGGACGGACGGACGCCCGGACAACGCATATGACGACAATACCCCTTTTTCAGCCCAATTCGGGCTGAGGGGTAAAAACCAAAATTAATTCGAATGAAAGAGTGATCATGCACGAATAATTTAGAATTTGGTCCAGACATGTCACACCCATCTTCCCTTTGCAAAATATACTGCTGGGTCTTTTACATCCAGAAGTGATTGCAAAAGGAACTGCCAGTTTAATGCCTTCTCCAAAAGATGACATACTTTACCCCTTCGTATGAAAATAAATTCCGGTTAATGAGTAAGGAACAAGATGTTTGCAAAATACGAGTTGAATTTTAAAAACATATTTCTATCATGGTTCCTAAAAAGTGTTACATATGTGTTAAAGTGTTCCAGAGTTGCACTAAACTATGGTTGTGTACCCAGAACGACCCCGTTAGGGTTCTCAGGTGGCTGCCAGGTCATCAACACGGACGTTGGTTGTACCTCCGGGAAGAAGATCATTGTTGGGGGTCCTGGCACTGTGTGGAAACAGACGTTTATGGAGACATTTCAAAAGAGGAAGAGATCTAAAATGACACAGATAAGAAGATGGAAACAAGAAATAAAATTAACAATGGGCCAAGATCCGAGGCAAAGATAGGACAGGAAATTTAGCACCATAAGCAAGATGCCCATGTAAACGTGACAGCAGCCCACCATCATCGTGTGTGCGAATGAGTGCAGTTGATGAGGTTGCTGCTCCATCTCCAGCATGAGTGAATGCCTGCACTTTCACAGTGTACTCCGTGAAGACACGCAGTCCTGTAAGAAGAACACAGCCGGCTGCTGCACCTTGTACTCTTCGAATAGAAGGTGGAAGATTTGTCCCAACTGCTTGGTAGGAGACCTGTGGTGCAATGAAAATGAGAAAAAAAATCCTAATTTCCATTTCAAAATTATTGGTGAACACAAAACATGAAAAGCCACAGATATCTCATCAGATCATGAACCATGCCTTGTATAAAGCGTCGGAGCTGCAGAAGCAGTTTCTATGGCTATTGTTACAATCCTGGATGGGTCGCCACGGCTAGTTTCTATGGCAAGTCCCAAGCGCCTTCACTAACTCGATCACAAACTAGCTGCTTGACACTGAATCAACTCAATCCCATTTTTATCATTTCTCCAAAATCAGGAACAAAACGCCCACAGTAGTCTCGTTGTCAACATGCAAAATTTAAGATAATGTGAACACTACTTCCTGAAACACATCCGACACCCCTCCAAATACATCCTAAAATTTTGTTCGCCCTACATATTTTCACAAGCCTGGTGTTGGCTCAGTGGTTAGGGTGGTGGCTTGGGATCCAAGGGTCCTGAGTTCAAGCCTCATTGCCCACTGAATTACTTCACCAGGGGGCTGACTCAGCCTGCCATCCTTCCGAAGTCGGCAAAATGAGTACCAGCTTGCTGGGGATGATCGAGTCATTCGAGTATTCTGCGTCGGAGTGGCGACCCGTCCAGGATTGTGCCCAATAACCAAGGAAACTGTGTTGGCAGCACCGCCGCTCTGCACAGAGTATGGTTCCAATGGATGGATGGAATGACATATTTTCACCTTGTATCAAATCGACTGCTGAAGTCTTTGCTGCAGTACGTGACTTTCAAAATGACGTTTGAATGTTAACGAGGCTTTTTGCACATACGCTGTGTGTGCATTTTCAGTGACTCGCTTATGATAGTCAGGCACTTTTGACCTGTCATTGCTTGCGCAAAATCTGAAAGTGAAATAGTCTTTTGAAAATAATTTCCAGCATTTAAATGAAAGGTGTGGCCATCTCAAAATGGTTAAAACCATAATTGTTCTCTTCCTGGATACAAATAGAGGACGTACGAGAATTGTCCGTGGTTGAGACAGAGGTGATGATTTCCTATCATTTCCTGTTATTACAATCAAGCGGTTGCAGTGGATATATAAAACAAACGAACAAACAAACAAGCACACAAAAAACACACTTCCCCTTTCAGCAACAGATGCAAAAATCTAGTATAAATTTATCAAGGCCTCAGAACCAAACAAACAATATATTTAAAACAGCCATCAGTGTTCTAGTGGGGCGGCTTAGCCCAAATATTCAAAAGAATTGTGCATTTTGTGATACAAGCACCAAATTTGGCACAAATGTACATTAATATGTTGCGAACATTTTCAGATATTGGGCCACTTGAAATTCTCTCTTTATGTCCGCCATATTGGATTTCAAAATGGCCGCCACTTGAAATCTACATTTGCTATTATCTCTGGACGTAATGCAGCTATTGACTTGATTCTGGTATCTAAATGTATGTTTTTTGGGGCAAGGAATCCAATGGTACCATTTTCAACTTAATATTATCTATCACATTCTGTTATATAATTTTATTTAGAAATTATCTCGGCAAATATTGGATTCAACACAATACTTTGAAAAGAATGTCTAAGTTCTGTAAATAATAATAAAAAAAACTATACTAAATCACGAGTAACAACTCAGACAAGCTCATATATACTGGCAGTCTAAAATATAAATTCACATCAAGTGACTGCAGCAGCACTGTACATCGTGCAACACCGTGCCTACAACCACTACTGTCTGGGAGAAACCAGGGATGCAGAGGACCTTCCGGAGTTTGAAGACTGATGTTGCCAGAGAGGAGAAGACATCCCCCAGTTTCACTATTGGGCAACCGTGCTGGAACTAGAACTGTTGGTTCTAGTGTATGTGCGTTCTCTCAGGCAGGGATCGTTAATGATGTACCTCGATGCTCTGACAGAGCTGGTCCCCTGGTTCCATGCACTGGATCACACCCACTATGCTAGGTGGATACCAGTGCACCTGAAGGACATGGCCAAACTCACCATCAAACACCCAGATGTAGCCAGGAAATTCAGGGAAAGCCACTTCACCGTTCAGAAAACACAGAGGGTGTTCTCTTCAATCCCGATTGACCAGGCACATGAGCAGAATAATGCCTGCATCAAAGGAGACGGTGGAGCAGTTGGGCTCACTGACAACCTTAGTGCCCGACGTCGCTGGATGGTTGCGGGACCAGAAGTTGCCAGGGTGATCGAAGAATTCCAGGATGGGAACCAACACTGGAGACGGCAAACAGCAGACACATGTCATCATGATCAGACGCCAAGTGTACAGGCCTCATTTTTGAAAGATGTTCGCTCTCTCGTCGGTTTCATAGAGGCGATGGGCAACCCATTCGAGGAGGAGAGTCAGGATGTAGTCAAACTGGACACAAAGGAGATCGCAGATCATGCTGCTGTGGAGACCGTGATGAATGCCAAGAGGATTGGCCAAGAGCAGTTCGAGGCTTTCACCAGAGAGTGTCTGTTGGACAGAACAAAGGCAGTGGACGCACCCATTCCTCGTAACAAGCTGAAGGTGTTCAGCACTTCCACTCCAAGAAGCCAGAGCATAGGTCAGCAACAGCTCGCCTCCATCAAGAATGACCGTGAACTCTTCGCACGCCTGTACATTGGTTGCCAGACGAGGGATGGAAACCTTGAGGAGTTCTTTTGTCACGAGAATCAGGCATGTCCTCCTGCATTGTCTGATGGTGGAAGCCTCTGCACCGGTACCAAGAGTGATCTCCTCACATGCTTGAAAGAAGTCTCCAACGCAAAGACAGAGACTCCTGTCATGACCTGTATTGTGCTTGATGGAGCAGCCATCGTCCAGATGCTGAAGCCGGCTGCATCAAAGACCTTTGAAGAGTATGCACAACAGATCTTCATCCCATATATGTCCACAAAGCAGCAAACAGTGTCACGCCTGGATCTGGTCTGGGATGCTTACCTTGCTGATTCACTGAAAGGTAGTACACGTGTAAAGCGGGGACAAGGTGTGCGGAGACATGTGGTGGCTGCCGCAGCCATACCAGGAAACTGGCAGAACTTCCTACGAGTGGACAGCAACAAGACCGAGCTGTTCAGGTTCCTCTCAGCAGCTCTCATGGAATGGTTTGACCAGGAAGACAAGCAACTCGTCATTACTGATGGAGAGGCAGTGCTCAGCGAGCCACTACTGCCAGATCTGACCTCACTCGCCCCATGTAACCATGAAGAAGCTGACACTCGGATGTTACTGCATGCATCTCACGCAGTCCAGCATGGACACCATGCAATACTCATCCGAACTGTAGACACCGATGTTGTGGTGCTGGCAGTGTCCCTGGCACAGGAGTTGCAACCAGAAGACAAACTGTGGCTGGCATTCGGAACAGGCCAGAGTTTCTGATACCGAGCAGCACACGAAATAGCAGCTGGATTGGGACGAGAGAAGGCTCGTGCACTGCCAATGTTCCACGCTCTAACTGGATGCGACATTGTGTCTGGTTTTCATAGACATGGCAAGAAGACTGCATGGGCAGTCTGGACGGTACTGCCAGAACTCACTGAGGCGCTGCTGCTGCTGTCCTCTGCACCTCGTGACATACCAGACGATGCAATGCGCATCATCGAGAGGTTCGTGATCCTGTTGTATGATCGAACCAGCAAATGCACAGATATTGACAAGGCCAGGAGGAAACTCTTCGCAAGGAAGAACAATGTGCAGCTCATCCCTCCAACGAAGGCAGCTCTGGAGGAACATGTCAAGAAGGCAATGTATCAAGGTGGACATGTGTGGGGTCAGATACTGCTGCCAGCACCAGAACTCCCTCCACCAACCAACTGGGGTTGGTCAAGGACTGGAGAAGGACATTACACACCTTAATGGGCCAGGCTAACTGAGGCAGCTCACAGCTGCATTGAGCTGGTTTCTTGCAAGTGCAAGAAAGGGTGTGTGAGGCGCTGCTAGTGCAAAAAGGCTGCCCTTCAGTGCACAGCCCTCTGTGTGTGTGAAGGGGACTGCACATGACGATGAGTCAACAACATACATGTACTTGTGGAAATGCTGAACTTGTTAACATGACACTGTTTATGTACACGTATCTTCAGTACCGGTATATACCTAGCCTCAGTACCAGTACACCGAGGCTCAAATACTAGACCATGTAGCATGTCAGTATTATGCCTAAGACATTTACAGAACTAAGACATTCTTTTCAAAGTATTGTGTTGAATCCAATATTTGCCGAGATAATTTCCAAATAAAATTATATAACAGACTGTGATAGATAATATTAAGTTGAAAATGGTACCATTGGATTCCTTGCCCCCAAAAACATACATTTAGATACCAGAATCAAGTCAATAGCTGCATTACGTCCAGAGATAATAGCAAATGTTGATTTTAAGTGGCGGCCATTTTGAAATCCAATCTGGCGGACATAAAGAGAGAATTTCAAGTGGCCCAATATCTGAAAATGTTCACAACATATTAATGTACATTTGTGCCAAATTTGGTGCTTGTATCACAAAATGCACAACAGGTTTGCTATGCTGCTACACTATTGAGAAGCACCCAATCCACAAATTTGTTGACCTTTTGACCTCAAAACCAAGAGGCCTTTCTTCTGATGAACTCTACCATGTGGTGAAGTTTTGTGAAGATCGGTTTCAAATTGTGACTTGCAGACGATTGACAGACAAACAAGAGAGAGACGTCATGCCGAGCACGATACTTGCAGAATCCACCCCCCCCCTCTTCAAAGGTTTCCATGGATACATGAAATTATCTATTTCATCAAGATTAAAATTGACAATCTTAAACAAAGCTCGGGTCAATCGGATGAAAACTGATTATTTTTCAGATTGAAATTGATGATTTTAGAAGTTTGACCTTGACTTGACCATTTGACCTCAAAAATAGTTGCTTTCCCAATTCAGTGATGTACTATGGTAACTATGCAATTGCTGTTCAACTTTCAAGTCAATCGGATGAATAACCACAATTTTAGAAATCCGACGTCAAAATCAAGAGGCTTCTCAGTTGATACTAAATATATAGAAGTTGATACTTCTCAGTTGATACAACCTCTCTCTATACCTTGGTAAAGTTTAATGACGATCGGTTTACAATTGTGACCTGTAGGCGATTGACAAACAAACAGGCAGAATAACAAAATCCACTGACCAATACATTTGAAAAATCTTCGATTTTCGCAAGTAACAAACAGACAGACAAGGTTGAAAACATAACCTGCATCCACCTTCAGTGGGCAGAGGTAATAAATCCAATGAGATCAAAAAGGAAGGAAAGCAGGAAGATGAAGACAGATTGCGTAAAGAAGAAAGAGCAAGAATGACCTTAAACCCGAGGATCTGGCCATTGTGATCCTGCTTTGGAACCATGCCCCAGCCCACTAGGATAGCCGAGGGGCTCGTTGCATTTGCGTACACATCCATGGGTCCGGCGGAAGGAGCTGTGAATGAAAAACAAAATTTCATTTGAGCAGCATTACTTGTGGAGCCATATTTTGCGTTAAATAGCTATATTGCACCTTTCAAAGCAATAAACGGGTCGGTACATTTATTTCCTCACCTGCCTCGCTGGTCGTTGCTTCAACGACCTCAGTCCAAGGACCTGGTCCATTTGCATTGAAGGCCTGCACCTGGATAACATATGTCGAATATGGGCGAAGGCCCTCAAGGGAGGCCTCTCGCTCCCCTCTGTCATCTGTAGTTGCATCCAAAGGCAGACTGGTGGGGAACTCCTTGTGTTTACAGCGTACACGATAACCCACCGACTCAGGAATGGCCTGGTAATCCTCCACAGCTAAGGGCTGGTAAGATGAGGGAACAGGGTTGCATAGGTAGTTACAATACAAGCTTGAGAAACATGTCCTATTGGAAGGAAATATAATACCGACAGTGCCTTCAGAAAGTTTTCACACCCCTTGACTTTTTCACATTTTGTTGTGTTACAGCCTCAATTTAAAATGGATTAAATTGAGATTGTTTTTCTTTAATCACCGATCCACACAAAAAACCGCTTAAGGTCAAAGTGAAATTTCTTTGGAGAAATGTTTACATATTGATTAAGAATTAAAAGCTGAATGGCGATTTTAGAAAAGTTGGTGACTACAGAGGAGGAGGAGGAGAAGAGAGAGTAAGCTTCACCATTGATTTACATATACATACACAAGAGAGTGTATATATTGCATGTGTATAGTGTATATACAGTGGGGAGAACAAGTATTTGATACACTGCCGATTTTGCAGGTTTTCCCACTTACAAAGCACGTAGAGGTCTGTAATTTTTATCAAAGGTACATAGTCCGGGAGCCAACCTGTGTACGAGGCTGTTTTAGGGTTGGACCTTACAGCCTTTGCTATAAAATTTTACACCCCCAGGATGTTTAGATATATGTTTGCAGTTCATGAAAACCAATGTTGGCAATTCATAAGCTCTTGCGAAAAATTTTGGCGGCCGTTTTTGTTTGAGGAAGATTTGAAAAATTTGATAAAACAGCAATTGTCAATAAAATTTCTAAAAAAATTAAAAAATCACATTCATGAAAAATAAATGTGAACTAAATGTAAGAATTCAATCAGTGCATTGTAAAATGACAAAAAAAATTGCCTTTGTGAAAGTAAACCTCGTAAAAGTACATAATTTTGTGAAAAATGCCTTAAAAATAACGTTTTTTGAAGATGGCCTTGAGAACTTTTCTTATCATAGGCAGATGCTGCATTAGAATACTAATTTCTCTTAATGTGATATGAACATGGTATCCATGGCTAATTAAAACAGCAAATTTGATTGAGTTCTATCAATTTTTAAAGAGAAAATTAACATTTTTGTCAACCAAAGTTACCCCTACCCCCAAAATCCTCTTACTCTATTGAACACAGTTCGGTTAAGGTTTGCTGGATCCAGGTTGGGTACTTCACAGTTCACTCTTCCAAAGGAAAATTCAATGGTGTTTGGAGTGACATGGCCCTGGAGCAGACATACAACAATGAAGGGAAGACATCTCTGTTCAAACGCATATCTCAGGCACCAGCTGCTCGAGATAAATATGTGAAAACAGCACCATTTCTCACAGCTGTATCAGAGAACATAAAGTCTATGGCTAATCTAGGCCAACAGGAATCTACTCATCATGGAGAAACACAGAAGCAGGCAACAGAAGAACATATGCATGTTGAGGAGATCAAGAAAGTGATATGCCAGCAGATGATAAACCCATTCCAGTGTAACAACCAAGTGGTTCTGCTCAATAGAGCAACTAGTGAGAAGGCTGCTTCAAAAGACTTGGTCCATGCTCAAGCTAAGGGCATGGAAGCCATTATGAAAGCAGAAGAGGTGGTCTCTATTAAGATTGAACCACTGAAGCTGGTAACTTTCTCCTCACAGAAGAAATCAAACCCATCAAGGCAACAGAGTTTAATCAGGATCTATCAAGATGAGACTGCAACTACACGTGTGCTGTGTTTCTATCGAGATGCCGACCCAGTCACAAGACAGATTGCATTTTCCCATGAGTGGACAGACTATCCATCATCCCTGTTTGAGGTTGATCCACGCTTAGCACAGGGGTTGTAATGCGCAAAGGCAACGAGTCTGATTTCGTGGCAGTGCTAATTGCTGAAGCTGAGCAGGATGTTGTTTTACAGCTGCCATCATTACCACAGAGTGACCTATACACAGTTTATCTGGTAGACACAATGGCATTTGTAAATAAATACCAAAAAATGGGTGCGAAAACATTTGGTGAACTTCCCCAGCTGTATCTTCGCAAGCAGGTGTATCCTGCAGTTGAAACCTGAAATGTGCAACTGTGTCAACATCATTGGTGATCAGTATGATTTTGATGATAGCCATACTTTGAAGGGTGATGAGCAGCAGAGGAGAAACCAGACAGACCAGGCAAGACAATTCTCACCATCCAAGAGTCTAGAAATTCGGACTGGAATTTATTCATGAAGAATCCAAGAAATAAAGGAAATCTTCAGAACTTCATTGGCACTTCCCTTTGTGAGAGTCCTGAAGCTATTCCGGATGGAGTGACCATCATTCTTGGTAGTATGATGGAAAACAAAGGTCACACTCTTTCCATCACATCAGCATCAAGTTCAGTTCTGGACTTACCTTGTGAAGAACATGAAGAGGCAGACACAAGGATTATTGCTCATCTTGCGTATTGTGTGGAATATCTTGATCACCATCGAGCTGTTGTGCATGCAACAGATACAGACATAATTATGCTGTGTATATATCACTTCTGCTGCTTGAACACATTGCAAGAACTCTGGATACAACGGCAGAATCAATACCTACCTATTCATGAGCTGGTAGAAGTGTTGAGCAAGAAGTACCAGAAAATCCTCTTGATGTCGCAGCTACACTTCTGTGCACATATGTGTTGTGTGGATGTGACACAGTGAGCTACCCATTCAGAAGGGGAAAAGAAGAGGTCAGGTCAGGTATGGGAGCATGTGCCAGAACAGCGCGTCGCTGCGTCCACTTTCTGCCGGTACTCCAGGGGCCTCCGTCTGGCCATCCCCCAGGCAGATGCCAGGCCCATCCCCATCTCCTTGAGATGATGGTCAACCTGCTGCAACCATGAGGCACGTGGTCGGCCCACTGGCCTCCCACTCATGAGACTCCCTCGCTGAGAGAATCTGGTGAGCAGGATCAGCGTCAGGAAAACGAGCCACATGTCCATACAGCCGCAGCTGATGCTCACGGACTATGCAGGTAACAAATCTCATCCGAGTCTCTCTCAGCAACCGCTCGTTGGACACAAAATCCGAACAGCGATAGCCAAGGATTCTCCGAAGAGACCTGGTACCAAAGGAATTAAGTCTCCGTCTCAGATCCTTGGTCAAAGTCCAAGTCTCGCACCCATAGAGCAAGACTGGAAGTACCAAGGACCTGAAGACTCAGACTTTCGTCCTCCCGCACAGGTACCGGCAGCACCACACCCCATGATCCAGTGAATCCATGACTCCCCAGGCCCGACCCAGACATCTATTGACCTCCGGCTCACAACCTGCGGAGACATGAATATCACTGCCAAGGTAAGTGAATCTCTCCACGACCTCAACATCCTCACCACAAACAGACACAGACAGGACAGCAGCATCCAAGATGTCACCGAAAGCCTGGATCTTAGTTTTGACCCAAGAAATCCGTAATCCCAACGGCTCCGACTCCTCATTCAGCACCTCGAGGGCCCCCAAGAGGATGTCTAAAGTCTCCGCAAAGATGACTGCATCATCTGCAAAATCAAGGTCTGAGATCTTGACATTGCCAAACGATGCACCGCAACTTGATCTCTCCGACATCCTCCCTAGAATCCAGTCCATACAAGTGCTGAAAAGTGTGGGGGCAAGTACACATCCCTGACGAACTCCAGTAACAACTGGAAATAAGTCAGAGATGGTACCACCACACTTCACAGCACTCTCAGTACCAGAGTAGAGTTCAGACATCAGATCGATCAGTTTCGGTGGCACCCCACGAAGACCAAGAATCCTCCAGAGGACATCCCGATTCACTGAATCGAACGCTTTACAGAGATCAACATAGGCTGCAAGCAGCCCCTGCCGAAACTCTCGTCTGTGTTCGGTGAGGACACGAAGTGCAAGGATACGGTCAATCATTGACCTCTTTGGTGTAAAGCCTGACTGCTCTGGACGCTGGTGCTCAAGCAGATGGTGGCAAACCCTATCAAGAATTATCCGAGCAAAGACCTTGCCCGGCACTGAGAGCAGCGTCACCCCTCGGTAGTTTTTGCAGTCTTGGCGATCACCCTTCCCTTTCCAGAGAGGGACAACAAGGCCCCTCTTCCAGTCAGTTGGGATGATGCCTGTGTTCCTGTGAAAAGAAGAGCGGCACAGGTTTCTCTGGGACTGATAGGAAACCTTCCCCACCTTGTTGATTTTGGAAGAGATAGTGAAATGGCAGCAACAGAATGTGTCATTGATGAGGCCAGAGTATACTGGACTGCTCTGCATGGCCAAAAAGGGTTCAGCTGTTTGGATACCCTCAGGCAGCATATGTTTGTCTCTTCAAAATTAGACCTTAGGTCACTGCCAGCAACAGAAGATGCGTTTTACTTCCTTGTTTTAAGAGCATTGTATCAATTGCTTCTGTATAGACGTGCACATCTCAGTGACCGAGCACTTCCCCCAGCCACAACATTTGGCAGAACCCTTATCAATGGAAAACTGGTCCCAATTCTCATGTCTAAGCCAGCCAAGCCAAACAGAGACAAAACGGTGTCTTGCATGTGCAAATTATCCAAATGTCTGAAACGATGTTCATGCAAAAAGGCTGCTGTGCCTTGCTGAGTGACATGCATATGCCTTGGTCAGAGAGGTTCATGTGGTGGAGTTGTTTCAGAGAGTGACTCTTCCTCTGAAGAGGATGTTTCATGTCACAATATTGTGTTAATCCATTTCTAATTTTATCTTCCTTAAAACCATGGCATGTAAAAGTATGTTCTTGTTCCTGACCCCATTGATAGTCAAGCATTTCTGAGTTACATAAATCTTTTGTTGTTTGACATATAACCTTGTCAATTGAAGGTAGGTTAAATCTACACCAATTGTGATATAGGAAATGAACTCCTCTTTAATATGAGGGGTCATTTGTGTATATAGGTTTAGTGGTTATGATTTTAGGACAATATGAATTACCCCTACCCCCATCCTACATCTTCGCTTTTGCCAACATTTTGTTATCAGAGGGGGCTCGCAAAAGTGTTGACTGTGTTGTTGCGCAAGAGTTTCACCATTGCCAACATTGGTTTTCATATACTCAAAGGGTGTCTCTTTATGAAAATCAACACAAAATTTTTTATAGCAGACCGGGCAATTTTTTTTTAATTTTGATCGGTTGGCTCCCGGACTAACACTTCAACTGTGAAAGACGGAATCTAAAACAAAAATCCTGAAAATCACATTGTATGATTTTTAAATAATTAATTTGCATTTTATTGCATGAAATAAGTATTTGATCACCTACCAACCAATAAGAATTCCGGCTCTCACAGACCTGTTAGTTTTGTCTTTAAGAAGCCCTCCCATTCTCCACTCATTACCTGTATTAACTGCACCTGTTTGAACTCGTTATCTACATAAAAGACAGCTGTCCACACTCAATCAACCAGACTCCAACCTCTCCACAATGGGCAAGACCAGAGAGCTGTCTAAGGACATCAGGGACAAAATTGTAGACTTGCACAAGGCTGGGATGGGCTACAGGACAATAGGCAAGCAGCTTGGTGGGAAGGCAACAACTGTTGGCGCAATTATTAGAAAATGGAAGAAGTTAAAGATAACAGTCAATCTCCCTCGGTCTGGGGCTCCATGCAAGATCTTACCTCGTGGGGCCTCAATGATCATGAGAAAGGTGAGGGATCAGCCCAGAACTACACGGCAGGACCTGGTCAATGACCTGAAGAGAGCTGGGACCACAGTATCAAAGAAAACCATAAGTAACACACTACGCCGTCAGGGTTTAAAATCCTGCAGCGCACGCAAGGTCCCTCTGCTCAAGCCATCGCATGTCCAGGCCCGTCTGAAGTTTGCCAATGACCATCTGGATGATCCAGAGGAGGAATGGGAGAAGGTCATGTGGTCTGATGAGACCAAAATAGTGCTTTTTGGTTTAAACTCCACTCGCCGTGTTTGGAGGAAGAAGAAGGATGAGTACAACCCCAAGAACACCATCCCAACCGTGAAGCATGGAGGTGGAAACATCATTCTTTGGGGACGCTTTTCTGCAAAGGGGACAGGACGACTGCACCGTATTGAGGGGAGGATGGATGGGGCCATGTATCGCGAGATCTTGGCCAACAACCTCCTTCCCTCAACAAGAGCATTGAAGATGGGGCGTGGCTGGGTCTTCCAGCATGACACCGACCCAAAACACACAGCCAGGGCAACTAAGGAGTGGCTCTGTAAGAAGCATCTCAAGGTCCTGGAGTGGCATAGCCAGTCTCCAGACCTGAACCCAATAGAAAATCTTTGGAGGGAGCTGAAAGTCTGTGTTGCCCAGCGACAGCCCAGAAACCTGAAGGAGCTGAAGAAGATCTGTGTGGAGGAGTGTGCCAAAATCCCTGTTGCAGTCTGTGCAAACCTGGTTAAGAACTACAGGAAACGTCTGATCTCTATAATTGCAAACAAAGGTTTCTGCACCAAATATTAAGTTCTGTTGTTCTGATGTATCAAATAATTATTTCATGGAATAAAATTAAAATTAATTATTTAAAAATCATACAATGTGATTTTCAGGATTTTTGTTTTTGATTCTGTCTTTCACAGTTGAAGTGTACAGATGATAAAAATTACAGACCTCTACGAGCTTTGTAAGTGGGAAAACCTGCACAATCGGCAGTGTATCAAATACTTGTTCTCCCCACAGTATGAGTATATATATATATATATATATATATATATATATATATATATATATATATATATATATATATATATATATATATATATATATATATATATATATATATATATATATATATATATATATATATACAGGGTGTCCCCAAAAAATGTACTCACTCTTTAAATTATAACAAATGTGTTGTTTATTGACTTAGAAACAAGATTAATGGTTAAATGTACAAATGGATAAATGCATGTTTACAAATTTTTAAACTGACGACCATCACGTTCCAAACACAGCCGATAACATGGACCAATGGATTCAACAGCGTTACGAATCATTTCATTTGGAACTGCAAGACATTGTCTTTCAATTTCCTCTTTCAGCTCATCGACTGTTGCTGGTTTTGAGCCGTAAACCTTATCTTTGAGATATCCCCATAAAAAGAAGTCCATTGGAGTGAGGTCTGGGGAACGCGCAGGGAATTCAACACTACCTCTTCGCCCAATCCATCTGTTTGGAAAAGTTGCTTCGAGATAGGCCCTTACATCACGGTGGTAGTGGGGAGGTGCTCCATCTTGCTGAAAGTAAATCTCTTCGTCACCAAATATCTCCTGCAGCAAGTTTAAGTAAACATCCCCAGTGACAGTTTGGTCAAAAAAGAATGGCCCTAGGATGCCCAATGCTGATATCCCACACCACACAGTAACCCCTGGTAAGTTTAAATGGTATTCCATAGTAACATGTGGATTTTCAGGAGCCCAGTAGGTGCAATTGTGTCGGTTAATTGAGCCATTTAACTTGAAGCTGGCCTCATCGCTCCAAACAATTTTGGATGGAAATGCTGCATCTTCTTCGCATTTTCCCAGGTACCACTCACAAAATTCAGCACCCCGGTCAGGATCTTCTTCATTTATTTAGAGTGTGGATTAATTTTGGAATGTAACTTTTCCAATTAATTCGCTTAAAAATGCAATGGGCGCTTGATTTTGGGATTCTTGTCTCACATTTGTCATGATTTGATTTGTCGTACAGATTTCCATGGGGATCGGTGGAGGGTTTCCAGCAATTGATTTTCCTTTGCGGGGGTGGTTGATGACCGTGGTCTGTTGACCGTGATGACATCCTGTTGGTGTAGTATATACAAGGACCCCTTCGACAATCACAGGTGCGGTGCATGTTTCCTTGTCCCGTAGCAGTGAAGGAGTTTGTATTGGAAACGAACAATACATTTCTCCTTTGTGAGACTCAGAGTGAGGTGTAAATTGAGTTGGGAGTGAGAATTAAAACACCTCAGCCAAAGTTAACTTATCATCATGTTTATACCTTCACAAGCTGCTTTTATTTTTATTATTTTTGTTGTTGCAGGCTTGAAGAGGATGTGGTTGTTTTGCGATTCCTTCATTTTTTAAAATTCAATTCCTCAAAGGCTGAGACACAATAAATGAGTTCATGAGGTTCTCCAGGGAAATGTCTTTCCTTTTAACTGACTCCCAGAAGATTTTCGAAAGCAAATCAACTTTTAGATAAAAAAAAAGTAGATTATATTAGACTGGTGCAGAGGTAGCATACACATCTTTGAGCTGTTTAGTCTGGGTTCGATTCCCACCCGACTATAACTGTTGGATTGGTGCTTCACTGGCAGAGTGTTACAGCACAAAGTGTAGATGTCCCTTGGATGTATGTTTAACCGGCTGTCTCGGTGACTAGCATTGGTTAGTACACGTTAAAGATCATGAGCAGGAAGTGAATTACTGCCAGATCCTAGAACAAATTCCTAGGTTGATTACTGCTGGGAAGGCAAAGGAAACCCACCCAGTGTAATCCTATATCTTCTTCTTTCGGCTGCTCCCTTTCGGGGTCGCCACAGCGGATCATCCGTATGATCCGCATAGTGATTTGGCACATGTTTTACACCGGATGCCCTTCCTGACGCAACCTCTTACGACACAGGGATATGGTACACCTATTTTAACCGGGTATACACCGGCCCAGTACACTGGTACTCATTTCGCCGACCTCGGAAGGATGACAGGCTGAGTCGACCCCCTGGTGTATTAATTCAGTGGCCCAACGGGGCTTGAACTCAGGACCTTTTGGATCCCAAGCTGCTGCCCTAACCACTGCGCCAACACCAGGCTTCCAGTGTAATCCGATATATATATATATATATATATATATATATATATATATATATATATATATATATATATATATATATATATATATATATATATATATATATATATATATATATATATATCTAATGTGGAAGCCCTGAACTTGCCGTCAGGCAGAGTACCAAAGATGTAATTCGACTATTTGTACTCGCTCGCACATAGGTACAGGGGTTCTACATTGGTTCAACTACCCGAGTTCCTTCATTTTAATCTGATCATCGCAGGCTTAAAATCACAAGCCCAATGGGAAGGCAATGGTGAACCACCCAGTGTATTTCCTTGCCCAGGTATCTGCTTTGGTACACTATCCTTCTTTATGGTGTACATAAGTCAAAACGACAATGATAACAAAAGAGCTATGTACCTAATTTTTGTAACAGTTAATCTTTTTTATAAATCATGTGGTTCATAAGTTGATGGATAAAATAATTTGATGAACTGCTACCATGAGGCTGGTTCATGGTAGTCGTGGACTTTTTATTCAAGAAAATGAAAAAGGTACAGAGAAATAGTTGTCACTTCAATGATTTCTCAAGGTATCCCCCGCCCACCCACCCCACGACACAAACAACCTGTCCCATTTGTGTATTGCAAAATGTAATTGAACAACAAACCACCACACTTAATGGAATAACAAGTCACTGCAGTACTGTACTTTGACAGTTTTCCGGTGTTCAATAAATTTTGTCCAAATTAAACGATTAAAACTCCAAAGACTTGCAATCGGCTTTCTGAATGGTGGCTGAACCTCAGCATTATTTTGGTGGTGGGAACAAAGAACCTCTCCACTCCACCCCATGCTCAACCGCTTCTACTATGGTGTGCTATGATGGACCCAGGTCTCAACACATGCCACATTTCTAAAATAAAACCCAATCTCTCTCCCTCTGGTGATGTTACGTGAGCTTTGTTGCAATGGCCATGTAACTTACTATTTTTTTCCTTTTCATACAAAATCAGGTTTCGTCGGAGAGCTGGAACAGAGAAATAATCAGGATGCAACAGCACAAGAGGAGCAGCAGAATGAGAAGGGGGAAACCAACAGCAGGGCCAAGGGGAAAATTAGATGGAGACGGATAAACAAGGGATGTGTCAAAGAATGAGCTGTAAGGGAGGACGCAGGGGGTGGACAAGATGGATCCAGATGCCTTTTGATCAAATGTGAAGTCGTTCGGGAACCAACCTTGCACTCACTTTATTGGATTTCAAGTGAGAATAAATGATTATTTCTGCACTTTCAGCACTGACATCCAATTCCTTCTGTAATTCCACATCTAGTAATTCAGCTATTCTCGAAAATTCGCTGTTCAACACAATTAATGTTTGCTTAAGTGATAGTGATTGGATGCATGCGAGAAATCTCAAGATGGCTCACCAAATCTGAGGGTGATTTCTCAACTCGCTGCACCATTTAAACATAATTCCATGTGGAAGAAAGGCATCAACTAATTGTGCAGTCTACTGTATATTTCAGCCGGTTTAATGTTATACTTCACAAAGACCTTAACTGATATAATGTATGAACTCTTTATTGCATGTATATTAATATGATGATATTATCATTGATATCTATCTTTGCATATTACCGTTTATCCTCCCCCCCCCAACCCTTCTCCTCCATCAAATGGTTTAACCATCGGTGCTCTGTTGCAGTTCACCAATGCAACCTTTGCATCCAAGAATGAAAGTCTGCTTCTTCTAAACAAACTATTGAAGCCCATGTAAAAGCATGCAACCCCCGAAATCAATCAAGCTGAAGAACTCTTCAATCGTCATTTATCTCTTAAAGGAGCCCCCTGCCCCTCTGGAAGCCGTGATTTTTTTATTTCATGGCCAAATCAATTGCCCCCATCAATCATGATCTCAATGTCATCCTCCAATAGAGTTTGATAACGTTGCCTCCTTCAATCAGTTCAGGACTCAAACCTCCTTATATCCAGAAAGATAAACACAGCCGCCTTTCCTCTACACACGTCCAGCTCTCAAATCCAACAGCTATCTTCTATTTATATGCTCAGTATCACCATCTCCAGAAATATCTCCTGGCAGCCAGAAATCCGGGAGCATTTGCACAGCTCTGATCACTAGTTTAATTCCATAGTCCGTTAAAGGGCAGATTGGGTTCCGGTGATAAGCATGCAGGATGAGACCGTGCTGGTGCCCGGCGATTCATTCGGTCGACATTAGTGAAACGGATACATGGCAACGGTCAGCTTGACACATTGACCGGCTTGGTGGTTGCATTTGAACTAGGTATCATGGCAGACAGGCCCGTGATCCAGCTTGGAACGACATATCAGTCGGCCATCGCAACCGCTTTGAAGTGGATCATCGGGATTCAGACAGGGCAACTGCCTGATCAGATGTCTGTAACAATAAAATCGATGGCAAATCTGGAAGTTGAGAGAAATAGTAATTTAATTTGAACTGCCATGATGGTTTCCTTTTTTCTTTCTAAAGATATTTGTGCAACAAATATGTGAGATCAAGATTTCCAACTGAAATGCGCTTTCATAGAAAAGGAAAAGGAAGGCACTAATCGACGTCACCTATTGGCATGTAGTCCTCCCATCCACATCCCCTTTCCCTATGATCATGAAGTCAAACATGGTGCAGCTTTTACTTTTCAAATTAGTTTCCAGCTTGTGGTATACATTCTTCCCTAGCAGTGGGCGAGTTCATTGATTCTATTGTAACACAAGTCACGTTTGTGGCTCCAAAACCTGTTTTTCAGAGGAAAAGCTTTTTGACTCTCCCTTGGATAATACAATTGTTATTATTCTAAGCCATTCTTTTAAGGGACAGGATAGGCTATTGTAATTGGTTTGTGCATCAGTGAGTGTAGGAGTATGTGTTTGCATGCAGATGTACTCCAATACCTCATGCAATCTATATATTCCGGTGAGGTGCTGCATCGTGTTAAATGCTCAGTCTTGGTTTTTTTTTTGTTGGGAAAGGAAGGAAAGGTGAGATGGATACAAATGACAAGACACCAAGTAAGTTTGATTCAGAAACACTAAATCTGTAACAGTAATCGAAAACAGAATATATTACAGGAAACTCCGTGTGAACAATGATTTTTTTGCAAACTTAAACGACCGCTCTCCCTCTACCCCCAATCATTTCACGTCTATGAAAGTTTCTTGTATTTGATGAAGGAAATACCTGCTCGTGTTCACATTTTATTACCTCTGCCACCGAAGGTGGACGGAGGTTATGTTTTCACCCCTGTTTGTCCATTAATGAGCAGGATATCTCAAAAAGTTAATGATGGGTTTGGATGAAACTTGGTGGACAGGTTGGGTGTGTGACAAGGACGAATTTATTCGATTTTGGTGAATATCCAGATCCAGATACTAGAATTCAATTGTTTTTTTATAAGTGATTCTTCACCATTGATAGATCGGCACAAAAATGATATTTTGCATGAAATTGAAAAAAGTGGTGGATGAGGTTTGAGAAAACTTGGTGGATGAGTTGGGTAGGTGACAAGAACAAGGCCATGAGATTTTGGTTAACATCCGGATACAGATCAGGTCTATCAGTGGGATACAAAATGTAAACTGTTCAGCCTGGTGAAAGTATGCACTCTCCCATGCATGTTACGAGATTTATTATTATTATTATTATTATTATTATTATTATTATTTTTTAACAAGATTGAGGCTCATGGAAACGCAAGGTTACAGAGGGTATGAAAATTACAGTGGAGCAGCTGCGTAACAGTTGGACACAATAAACAAGGGAATGAAGAAACAGGAAAAGGGGAGAGAGAGAAAGGTAGGAAACACTGCAAGTAAGAGGGTTGGGCCATGAAGGGTTAATGGAGGGTAATAAAGAATGTGGGTAAGGTGGTTGTAAGAAAAAATTGGAAGGAAAAACAGCACATGCTAGGAAGAGTAGGGTGATGCTGGGCTTTAATATTCAATATCCACTGTTCCTTAACACTTTATTAGTTGAATTAAATGACAATGGCACTCTTCAATATCGTGACATTGGCAGATATGCCTGTGCCCACATTACTACATCATGATACAACACACATATTTGTACAAGTTTGAGTTAAATCCCTGAATGCAGATTCAAAATATTAAATAATTCTGGCTGCCAGACCATGTATCTGATTAGGTTGAAATTTAAAACAGATATACTACATGACTACTCGTTCAGAATTGTGAAATTTCACGTTGATCGATGAAGCAATTCAAGAGAAAGAATTGTTTTAAGACTTTCGTTCAATCCAATATGGCTGCCAGACCATGTGACAATAATAATTATTTGTAAACTCCCTGCTGTCCTCAAGGCTTGAGGAACATGTGGGTGAATTTTCCCCTCAATCCGTCAAGCCGTTCTGAGGAAGAAGGTTTTTAAAGGCTTATTTTTCAAAAAAATCATAGTTGTCAAACCATGTGACCTATGACATCAAAGGTGCAGAACTTTTCGTTCCTCATGGATAGGTGATCATACCTGTAAAGTTTTGCCATGTTCTGTTCAGTCATTTTGGTGAAGAAGATTTTTGAAGGTTTTTATGTTAAAAAGAATATGGCTGCTGAACCACCTGACCAACGGTATCATCAATTTTTTCCCCCAATCAAATTTAGCCCCAGATGACCCTCAAAACTTTTCATACTGGTCAGATAAAGTGTTTCAGGTCAGGTCGGGTATGTGAGGATGCGCTGGAGCAGCGGGTCGCTGCATCCACTTTCCATTGGCAGGGGCCTCAATCTGGCCATCTCCCAGGAAGACGCCTGGCCCATCCACATCTCCTTGAGATGCCGATCAGTCTGCTGCAACCATGAGGTACGTGGTCAGCCCATTGGCCTCCTCCACTCATAAAACTCCCTCGCTGAGAGAATCTTGTGAGCAGGATCAGCATCATGGAAATGAGCCACATGTCCATTCAGCCACAGTTAACGCTCATGGACTATGGAGGTAACAAATCTCATTTGAGTCTTTCTCAGCAACCGCTCATTGAACACAAAGTCCGACCAGCGATAGCCAAGGATTCTCCGAAGACACCTGGTACCAAAGGAATTAAGTCTCCATCTCAGATCCTTGGTCAGAGACCAAGTCTCACATCCGGAGAGCAACACTGGAAGCACCAAGGGCCTGAAGACTTGGACTTTTGTCCTCCTGCACAGGTACTGGCAGCACCATACCACATGACCAGTGAATCCATGTCTCCCCAGGCCCGACCCAGACATCTACTGACCTCTGGCTCACAGCCAGCAGAGACAGGAATATCACTGTCAAGGTAAGTGAATCTCTCTGTGACCTCAACATCCTCACCACAAACAGGTACAGACAAGATATCAGCATCCAAGATGTCATTGGAAGCCTGGATCTTAGTTTTGACCCAGAAAACCTATAATCCAAGCTGCTACGACTCCTCACTCAGCACCGCAAGAGTCCCCAAAATGATATCCAGAGTCTCCACAAAGATGATTGCATCATCTGTAAAATCAAGGTCAGAGATCATGACAAACACAAACGATGCACCTCAGCTTGATCTCTTCGACATCCTCCCCAGAATCCAGTCTATACAAGTGCTGAAAAGTGTGGGTTCAGTACACACCCCTAATGAACTCCAATAACAACTGAAAATAAGTCGGAGATGGTATCACCACATCTCACAGCACTCTCAATACCAGAGTATAGTTCAGACATCAGATTGATCAGCTTTGGTGGCACCCCACGAAGACTAGGATTCCTCCAGAGGGCATCCTGATTCACTGAATTGAACACTTTGCAGAGATCAACATAAGCTGCAAGCGGCCCCTGCTGAAACTCTAATCTGCGTTCCGTGAGGACCCAAATGGGAAGGATACGGTCAATTGTTGACCTCTTTGGATAAAGCCTGACTGCTCTGGTTGCTGGTGCTCAAGCAAATGGTGGTGAACCCTATCAAAAATTATCCGAGCAAAGACCTTGCCCAGCACAGAGAGCAGCATCACCCCTCAGTAGTTGTTGCAGTCCTGGCGATCACCCTTCCCTTTCCAGGGAGGGACAACAAGGCCCCTCCTTCAGTCAGTTGGGATGATGCCTGTGTTCCAGGAAGAGTACAGAACTGCATGCAATGACATGAGTACAGCATTTCCACTGGCCTTGATAAGTTCAGCATGGATGCAACAGATTCCAGGAGCTTGACCAAATTTCAACCGGTTTGCCACAGGCTGTGTTTCCACAACAAATATGGATCACAGTTGATTGGAGGGTCAGCAATAGGCATAGTAACACGCCTGACATCCAACTCGACAGCTGGTGGATCAGCCTGTTACAGCCGCTCAAAATAACCTGCCCAGCGGGCCGTCACTTCGGACTCCTCTGTCAAGAGCCCACCACCCTCTGCTTGAACTGCAGTACACCTAGGGATGGGCTTGGAGGAATAAAATGCACGAATTCCCCTGTAAGCAAGACGAGAATCACTTGACCACAAGTGATGCTCTACCCCCTCACAGATTCCTCACTCACTCATAGGCCTCCTTGTCCACCCTCAGCACACATACAGTTTTACGCCTCAACTCCCTGAACAACTAAGCTCTGCCATTAAGCCTGGCCCTGTGACTCTGGTCAATGGTCAATGGTATCCAGTATCCCTTGAGAGACCAAATTCTTCTTCACCCGACGGTGAGTTCCAAGACATCCACCGGCAACATCAAGGATGGTGGTCTTGAAGGCACTCCACAACTCTTTAGCATTCCTCAAAGTACCCAGACTCCCCAAATCCCCACTCAGCCTGTTAGCAAACTCGTCAGTTACCCTCTCTTATTTGAGCTTGCCAGGATTCAGCCTCGGCTGGAATTTAGCTGCAACTTCCAGATTTAGTGCCAAAAGTGCCCAAATTTTAGCTGCAACTCCCAGACTGCAACTCCCAACACAACATCATTCTCCCAGATTTGAGCTGCAACTTCACAATTGCTACCACAAGCCTGTGGTCGGTATTGAGGATCTGAGCACTCCAGTGAACCCTGCAGTTCTAAATCATCCTCCAGCAACCATCAACGCGCACATAGTCAATCTACTTTGCCACACCACCAGCGTTGGAATACCAAGTCCAGCGATGAGCCTGTGGGTGCTGAAACCATGAACCAGCCACTCTAAGTTCATGACTTCATGCCAAGTGAAGGAACTTTGTACTATTCTGGTTCACAGTTCCAGACGTGTGTAGACCAACATCTGTCTCACAACCCAATGCATTGACTGGGACTGATCACAGTCCCTATCAGTTCCAGTCGATGCATTTCAATCCCCCAAGAATCGAAGAGTATCTCGCCTGGGGCACTGATCAACCACAGACTCGAGCATAGCGTAGAATACGTCCTTCACGGTGAGGTCCCTTGCCTCAGTCAGAGCATATACCGAGACAAGGGAGATTTGATGCCACAATCTCCTCCAAAGAAGTGATAAATCCTTCCTCTCATAATATGCTTGTTGACTGGTGTGACTTCAATTATCATTGGAGTCAGCTTATTGGACACAGCTACGGCAACTCCATGAGCGTGGTAACCATAAGAGCAACCAGACCAATAGTAGGTATAAGCACCCACGATGATCTCGCTACTATCTGGTCTTCGAACCTCAGAGAGTGCTGCAATACTGATGTTCAAACGCTTGAGCTCAGATGATAAGAAAGACAGGTGATTATCTTCTCTTAGGGATAGGACATTCCAGGCACCCATCTGAAGGGACCGCCTCAGGTTACCCCAACCCAGACCACCATCTGGTGGTTAAGGTTAACCCAGACCACCATCTGGTGCACGACACTTCAGCACTACCTGGGCACACACTACCGCAATCTTATGCAGGAAGTTTACCCCTGTGGTTTTCCACCTATCATGAAAGAGTGGGGGTCCCGAAGGCTTTACCCCAATCCCGTCTTCTGCTGAGCTGCCCTGCGGAGGGCAGCTGCCCAGGAGGTACTCCCACGGAGTGGGTTTTCAATTTTCTTTGCGATCTTCTTGTGTTTTATGGAGTGAAGGGTTTTACGGTGGCCATAATGCAAATCCAACCTCCTAAAAAAAGGTAATCCAACTGCAGGAGGACATCTGCAGACCCAGTTGGGCTCTGGATATGGATGGACATTGGCTCACAAGGAGCTCCGCCACTCTTTAAAGGTTTTGTTTTTCAGCCTGCTGGGTGTCCATATCATGTCCATATCCCTCTTCACCAAGAAACCTGGTGGCGGAGGTGGTTTAGTCACCGACAACCCGACCAATAAATAGGTAAGTACAGGTTTACATGGTACCTGTAGCAAGTCACAGATATAATTTGGCCTGACTTGACAATGGTAATAACGAAGTGTTTGACGTATGCAATTATGACATCATAAATAAGCCACCTATGACTTCATCAAATAAAAAACATCACACATATTTCCCATGGGAAGGACTTGACGTGTGCCAAGTTTCATTTTTTTTTCATGGAGTGGTTTTCATGGAGTGGTAGAGGTCCACCATTTTTCCTTTTTGTCCAACATTCCACACCACGTGATCTGCGACATCATAATTATCACTACAACTTTCTACATGAGTCGTCACACTTATGGTTAAAACTTTGTGTCAATTGGATTAGCAGTTACAGAGAAAACAGTGAAAATTTGCATGGGCATACATAGGTATGTATGTACGTATGGATGGATCGATGGATGAACAACCTGAAAACATAATGCCTCTGCAGACTTCGTCAGCTAATTCCAGAAAGCAATTAACAAGAGAAAGAAAGAAAGAAAGAAAGAAAGAAAGAAAGAAAGAAAGAAAGAGAGAGAGAGAGAGAGAGAGAGAGAGAGAGAGAGAGAGAGAGAGAGAGAGAGAGAGAGAGAGAGAGAGAGAGAGAGAGAGAGAGAGAGAGAGAGAGAGAGAGAGAGAGAGAGAGAGAGAGAGAGAGAGAGAGAGAGAGAGAGAGAGAGAGAGAGAGAGGTCGACTGCAGTGGCATGGGGAGAGGCGATGCAATACAGACGAAGCTTGGACCAGGGAGACAAAGTGTTCAGAGTGGACCTACCTATGGAGAGAGAACAAGTCCAACCAACTCATCCAAACCAGATAACACATACACAGACAAAAGGGATTTAAGAGCAATAACAGTGGAGGATAATGAGGAGGAAGACAAGAGAGAACAACTAAGCAGAGTAGAGGACAAAAACAGAGGAGATGAGATTGCTACCACTCAGGGAAAGAGCACAACTCTATAGAATACAACACAACAAATGGAGAAAAATACTAGCAAAGAGAACCAACCGAGCACTTCGAAGAACGGTACTGAAAACATCCCCGTTGAAGGAAATCAATACTGTGTGTTTTGTAGCGGCACTGCTCATTCAAGAAAGAGTAACAGGCAAACAACGCCATAAGAAAAACAAACCAGTCAACCAGACCCGACAGACAGAGACTGAGCACTGCCATGAAAATGGAAACTAAAGACACAGAGAGAACAATTGAGAAAGGGAAATGGGACAAATGCAGCAATTTAGAGGAAATCAAAGCCCAAGGAGAATCTGAAAAACACAAAATATATGCAAAATCAAGGACAAAGACTGAGAGAAAATAAATTGTTGCTGAAAACAAACTCAAAATAGAAATGATAGCAAGGAAGATGAAAAAAAAATGATGACAAAGTAAACAAAGAGAGAAAGCAAAACTAGATGTTTGAAAACAACCCAAAAATATTCTTCCGCGAACAAGGGAAACAAAAGCAAGATGTATCAAATCCCCCTGAGAAAGATAAACAAGAAGATTTCTGGAAAATAACTTATGAAGTCCCCCAAAAAACACAATAAGGAGGCAGAATGAATCCAACACTTGGAAAAGAAAAAAATATCGAAGCAAAATGCCGCCAGTGATAATTGATAAAGAAGAAGAAGAAAAAAAAAAAACTTGGAAAAAGTGCCAAAATTGATAAGCCAAGGACCGGATGGAATTCCAACATCCTGGCTAAAGCAATTTGCTCTCCACAATCACTATTCTCGAGAATTCAAAAAACTTATTCAAGAGGAAAAGGTAATGGATGAGTGACTCACAGAAGGTAACACATTCCTCATCCTAAAATCTGAAGAAACCCAATTGCCTCACAAATATAGGCTAACAACATATAAACTTCCAATGGGAATCATCACAGAAATGAGGTACCACCCCTTCAGACAACAAGGAGGCCTCAAGGCAAAAGAGAAGGGATGTAAGAGAGGATGCTACGAAACAATAGCCCACCTCCGCAGAGGTTGATCATGATCTCTTAGTACTACTAAACAAGACCATACTCAAAAACTGTAAAATGAGAAGAACCAAACTATCCACAGCATGGATAGACTATTAAAAAAAAGCTTCTGATGGTGATATTCATGGATGATATCCACATTCTTGGATGATAAAATGTATACAAGTATACAAGATCATCTCCCAAATAATGAAACTGAAAGAAAAATTCTCAGAAGGAAAAATTGAAATATCAGGAGTGAAGATATGATGTGGCATCTTCCAGGGTGACAGCCATTTATTTGCCCCTCCTGTTTTGCTTGAATCAGGACCCACTGATCGAGCAAACTCATTCATGAAAAATCACTCATAGAGTGACAACTTGGTGAAATGGAATGGCAATCAGTAGAGCACTACCTCCGCCAGGCTGAATACACCCAACCTGTCCACCAAGTTTCATCCAAATCCATCCACAACTTTTTGAGATATCATGCAATATCGTTTTTGGCCCCATCTCTTAATGGTGAAGAATCACTTAAAAAAATTCTCAGATCCAGATCCAGATTCGGATCTTCACCAAAATTAAGCATTGCTGTCCTCAGCTGGTCACCTACACACAAAAAAAAAAAACATTCAGAACGATTGCTTGAAATCTGTGGCCAAACAACGTGTGACAAACAGACAGACAACCATACCTGGCAAAAAAAATTTCACCCAGTAATGAGGAAGAACATGGATACACCCTAACATCCAATAGAAGAATGTCAAATGGGACAGGAAAGGTGACATAAGTACTGCAGATGAATGATTTAAAGCTCTTTTCACCGAATGATGAAAAATTTGCAGAACAACTAAAATTAGTGAAACATTAGCCTAGTCTGATGAAAATCTAATGGAATTTGGCCTCAGTATGTGTGCCAAGTGCACACTCGTACAAGGTAAACCAACAAAAACACACAACATAAAAATCAACCTAAATACAATAATACAGGAGCTCGACAACGAAGCATCATACAAATACCTCAGAGTAGAAGAGAGCCACCAAATATGTCACAAACAAATGTGCAAAAGAATTACCAAAGAATACCTACATAGAACAAGGCTGATCCTGAAAACATACCTCTCTCAAAGGAACAAAATCAAAGCCATAAACCAACTTGCAATACAAGTATTCCACTAAAGGTACGGAATAATAAACTCGCCACAATCGGAAATCAACAAATCAGACAACAAAACAAGGAAACGCCTCACTATTCACAAAATGTTCCACAAAAATTAATGCATCCCAAGAACATACCTACAAAGACGAGAAGGAGGCAGTGGTCTGATTGAGCTCAATCACTTGCACAGAATGACAACAGTAGGATTGGCTGAACACATGAAAAGTTCAACAGACCACCGAATCCAATTTGTATGTAAACACAAAGACAACAAACCAGAGAAGGTATCCCGAACTCACCGAGCAAAAACATTTCCAAAGACAGGTGTGAATGGAAGATGTCACACGTGAAACCGAAACAGCAAAGAATACAGCCCTGATTGCAAAAAAAAAAAAAGAGAAAAGAAAAATATAAAGCGAAATATCAACAGATATTCACGGACAACTGGGAGAACAAAAAATAACAGGACATAAAAAAAGAGAGTTGGATAGATTGACCACTGACAAAGAAAGCTCATTGGAATGGCAATGAAGAGGTCAGCTCAACAGAGATGGACAACTAATTATGATTAATGCCCAAGGCCAGGGACACTATATGAATGGTTTGAAGTAAATGGCAAGACTGAGTCAAATTGGAGAGTATGGGTTCTGCAAGGTAGAAACAGAAAGCATGAGTCACCTCCTTTCGGGATGTGAAACAACTCATGTCAAAGTAGCTGTACACACAAAGGCACAACAAAGTATGTAGAGTAAGCCTTTTGGTGGCTTAATGGTTAAGGTGGCTGGCTTAAGATCATAGGGTCTTGATTTTGAGCCCCTGTCTTAATGTTGAACAAACACCAGGAGGGTTGACTCAGCCTATCATCCTTTTGAGGTTGGCAAAATGAGTACCAGCTTACTGGTAACAGGGGGAATTGAATCAGTGGCACAGCCGTGCTCCCGGAAAATGATGCAACCAAGCAGCCATAGGCTCTATACAAATAAATAAATAAACTATATAGTGTAATGCACTGGGACATCAGGAAAAAATATATCAATATCCCAATTCCAGTAAACTCATAGAAACATGGACCAAAAACAATCATTGAAAAAAAAATGACGTAACGCTCACGTACGACTTGATGATCCCATCGAGTGTGAACATAGAAAACAAAGCATTGCACCCCGATGTAATACTTTAGTACAAAAAAAGAAAAGAAGGCATTTCTCATTTAAGTGTCAGTACACAGCAACTTTGGCCGAAACAATGCATAATTCAAGAAAATGACCAACTACCAAGACCTCAAAAATGAAGTCAAAAGATCCTGGAAGCTGAAGAACATGGAAAATGTGCCAGTGATAATTGGAGCAACGGGAATGACAAAGAAGAACCTCACGGAGATCTTAAGAACCATCCCTGGGACGATTACTGGAAACTAACTACAGTTGGAAGGTCTCCGGGGCTCGGTGACGATCCTGAAAAGAGCCCTTTGAGAACAAGAAAACTTCACAGGCTGGTCCATGAATCGTGATCTCTTACCAAAACTGATATGGATACTCTGAGACCTGGGAGGACTCCGTTCCACCTTCTGAAACCCGCATATGGAGATAACAACCAACGACGCACGCACGCACGCATGCACACACACACGCACACACGCACGCACACACACACACACACACACACACACACACACACACACACACACACACACACACACACACACACACACGCACACACGCACGCACACACACACACACACAATCCCGAGACCCCAGAGTAAATAAATGAGGTTGTGGAGAGGCAGCCAACATGTAATCAAATCTTCTGCTAATTTATAACCACATAAAATAGGTTTTCCTTTCCTCTCATTAAAGAACATTCATAAAAGGTATTAATTTTATACAATTCATTTGTCATTCATTGATGAATTTTTTCATATGAACATGTTTCATTGAGGAGTAAGCCTGTTTTTTTAATTCACATCAGTTGGTGATGCAAATTCAATCACCACTCCCTTGCCCCTCTCCAACACAAGCGCATCTTTTATGGTGAAGACACATATTTGGAGGTTTTGACTTTTTTTTTTCTTGTTCAGACGAGACTAAAACGGTATGTAAAAGGGGCAGCAGAGAGGCAGAGCAATTCCAATGAAACGGCTCAACGATTTTCAAACAGCGCAGTGACAAATTGTCACAGTTTGTCAGGTTGCTTTTATTTGCCCATCTGTTCTTTGCTTGCCAAATATATGGGGGGAAAAAGCATAATTTTTGAGAAAGAACACTCCATTGGATGCGCATTCTCCTTTGAACAGACGGTTAAGTTGTTTCCACTGATTGCGCAAAATTGAGCATGCTCGATCAGCCAAGTGGCAGTCGCTTTGCTTCCATACACGTGATTATGTGAGGAGAGAGCAGTGATGGCATGTTGGATGCTGAAATGTATTTGAAAAAAAGAAAGAAAAAGAAAGATTGTGTAACATCGCAAATAAAGGCCCTGTCACACCTTGACGTTTTCGCCAGCGTATGGCAAGGTATCAAAATGTATGTAAAACGCTGGCGTATGCTGAACTATTGATGGGTTTTTTTTCCAGTTTTGGACGTATTCATAATGAGTTGGACGTATGCATAACGCATTAGTAATGTACACAGAACGTTTCGATGACATATAGATAACTTATACCAACGAATGCTGAGCGTGTTGTCGGCGTTCACAACGTATGCCCAACGATAGTGTAACTTATGCATAGCGCGGCAGCGTATCGCTGACGATCACGTGGCGTAGGCTATTAATAGGCTGCGGCTCGACGATTCAAATCATAACTGCACTAGACATCGAAGTGTGAAGTCGCTGTCACACCTTGACGTTTTAGCCAGCGTATGCCGACGTATGAAAAATTTGCCGAATACGCTGGCACACGTCGAATACGTTATGGGTAAGTTTTGTATACGTTAAGAGCACGCTGAAGCACGCTGGCATACGTCGTAGTACGCCGAGTACGTCGACAAATTTTCAGCATGTTGAAAATTTGTCGACGTATGTCAGCGTATGACTCACACGTTCCGCATATGCTGGCCATAAGTTGTAGGCACGTTACACGATCGTTGACATACGTCGACACACGTTACTTGTAAGTTACTCATAAGTTGAAACACGTTGAGGTAATGTTTAGCGTCAGTGTTCCAGACTGGCACTACAAATTGAAGTGTCAACATCACCGTCATACCGAAGAAGAAAAAAAAAAAAAAAAAACCATGGAGTCTGGAACACTGACGCTAAACATTACCTCGACGTGTTTCGACTTATGAGTAACTTAAAAGCAATGTGTGTCAACGATCGCGTAACATGCCGACAACTTATGGCCAGCATATGCGGAACGTGTGAGTCATACGCTGGCATACGTCGAAAAATTTCAAGCATGTTAAAATTTGTCGACGAGCTCGGCATACTAGGACATATGCCAGCGTACTACGATGTATGCCAGTGTGCACTTAACGTATACAAAACTTACCCATAACGTATTCGACGTGTACCAGCGTTTTAGACAAATTTTTCATACGTCGGCATACGCTGGCAAAATCGTCAAGGTGTGACAGGGCCTTAATCAATGTGCACGTCTCCGGATAGATCGAGTTCTCTCGCCATCTTCGCTATGGTGTGCTCGTTATATTGGATAAAAGCCATAGTGGCAGGAGGCAGAGAAACTGTGGATGTTTGAAATAATCATTTCAAATCTTCATGACCTTGGTTAATATTAATGAGGGTGAAACAGAAATGTTGCGTTGGCAGTACATATCAGTGCTCTCACATCTGTGCAGTCCGATTTTGAATCTAATCTCCCAATACAGCCATTCCGACGATGGCAGCAGGTCCAAACGACATTTTATCTCAGCCCCAGAAGACTTTAGGACCGACTAAAGTCATTTGCAGCCAATCTCAACAGACATAACGGTACTTTGGGGGTCGTTGTCCGAGAACGTTCCATCAATCAATCAATTTCTTCTGTGTCGCCTCTTGTTCGGAAGTAAGCTCTCGAAGCAATTTACGAAGAGAGAAAAAGTGAGAAGAATGAAGATTAAGAAAAAGCAAATATAAAATATGGGATTTTAAGAGATTTTCAAAAACCGTAATCGAGTTCCACAGTTGAGGAACATATTAGAAGAATGCTTGAAGGCTGAAAGTCTTCATCCTCTGCCATGAACTATGCGTTCTTTGCGTTCTTTGGTCGTGGCATATAACGATTTGCGTTCTTTGGTCGTGGCATTCTTGCAATGGCGAAGCGCGTAATTAGGCCAAAATTATAGGTGGTGATCAATTGAAAAATAAAAATATGAAAAACAAAATATCTACCGTCGGTGAACTGGGAACCTGTGAAGTGTTTGGATAATTGGAATGATGTGTTCAAATCCAATTCATGGGAAGGTTAAGCCAGAGGAGTGTCTTCCACTACTGTGAGTATCTTGGAAGAAAGGGCGCTAAACTGGAAAACCCATCTACCAGCACTGGTTGATGGTGGACGTTAATGATTCCACTGGTTTTGGCAGAGTAGGCGAGCTGTAGTTGGCACCCAGAACAAAGCAAAAATTATTTTCACCAGTCAAGGGTCAGGCCTGAACAACAGCTTCCTGAAATAAATGGGTCAAAATCGTTCCCCGGTTGACCCCACAAAATAGGTGGGAATAATTGGAGGTATTAAGTAGTCTTAGTAGTACACTGGCAGGATGACCTAGAAATGACCTAGAAGTATGCACACTCACCTCTGAGTTGTCTAGCCTGGGTTTCAATCTCAGCCCAGCTATGAACTGTCATCCCAGTGTTTCATTTGCAGGGTGATCCATCAATGTGTGTGTCGTCACTCGGATCAATGTTAAACTGGGCATTCCATCTGCCAGCATGAGTTGATGGACGTTAAAGATCCCACAGTTTCCTTCATGACGAGTGCGTGAGCTCTCACCGGCACTGTGAAAAAATTCCAAATTCCTGCCCTATCTACCGCTGGGAGGGCACTGGCAAACCACCCAGTATAACCCTTGTCAAGAACATGCTTCAGCAGCACCAACGCTCTGTAACAGTGTAAGGTACATCAGGTTTAGAATGGTAGTAGTAGTAGATTATTGTGCCCATTCTCAAATGCCCTGAGGGCACAAGTAATCATTCAGCTTGTGTGGCTTGGCATCTCATGTCAACCAGATGAGTTGGGGGCAGGCAGAAGACCCCGTCACGAAAAGGTCATGTGAGCCAGCTGTTTATCGACAATTTGAAAGCAACATGGTGAGGCTGCTGAGAACATCTCAGGTTCAAACAACTTGCAATCCAAATGCTTAAAAACACTAACACCACATTACGGTGTCTAATTTAAAGACTCATCGTCTCTCCTTCTGCTTTCGATATGTACAAAAATAAATGTCTTCCCATCGTTTTGTGACCAAGTAAGACAAGTAAAAGTTCAACACTGATTGTCATTTGCTCTCTGACATTGCACATGACCTGATTATATGTTTAGCCATCTCCTATCCCCTTTGTTGATGGAGGTCTGCAATTCTGGTTGGAGTAACTTCACCCTCAATTCACCTTAATGTGATCTAATATACAGCGATGTTCTTTATAGCCGGAGGCCACAGCGGCTCGCTTCTGTGGATCGTTGAAGGCAACGAACCATTTAGTGGGGCTCAATTTAAGGGTAAAACAGATGCTTGCAGCCTTAAAGAATGGGAGAAGTGATCTGGTGGTTAATGGTGAATAAACCTGCTTTGGCCATGGTTACATTTTTCTTGCTATTGTGCTGCTTAAAGGTGAAATTTTTTCCTTGCCAATATGTAGTTTTATTAAATCTGCTGTAATTTGACAATATTCACACTCCGCAAACGGTTACGTATTTCCAAGGATAGCTCGTCGAATGTACGTCACCGAAAGCAGCATTCTGGTGGCGGTGACACATAGGATTGCTGCATTGTAGAAGGTGAAGCCATTCACAGAAAAATGAATAACTATTAGTGTGTGTGTGTGTGTGTGTGTGTGTGTGTGTGTGTGTGTGTGTGTGTGTGTGTGTGTGTGTGTGTGTGTGTGTGTGTGTGTGTGTGTGTGTGTGTGTGTGTGTGTGGAGTCCATCATTTGTAAGAGAATGTTACAGGTAAATAAACTCTACACATAATGTCTCATTTTTTGAAAAGCAGATGGACAAATGTCAAATTGGAATTATTCGGTACTTCAACTATCATACTGGAAGCAATATAAGTGAAAGAATGTATTTTTAACCCACATCATGTGGTACAGAACACATTAACACACCTCTCCCCAACCCCATCCCTGAATTCTTATCTGCTCCCAGCTTCCTTTCTCTTTTACTTCCATCTTTCCCTTTAAATGACTCCATTTAGGGGCCTTGCTGAAGGCTCAGCGTGGGCACTTCCAGGATAATATTCCTCTATATTTTCCAGTCTCTGATGAGTCGAGGTGCAAGGATCGGGCTGTTCACTGCAGTTAGATCCTGTCTGATTGTCTCAGACCACCTTGTTCTGGGGTGGCCTCAAGGGTGGTGCCAGCAAGCTTAGGTTGGATTGAAGTGATACACCTGGTAAGATGGTAGGTGTGCCAGCATGTGATGGAGGTGTCCATCTGGCATTGTCGGGATGAGGTTAGGGGCTGCTTGGTTTGGTCATGAATTTGTGAGTTTGTGATGCATTATGGTGCTTGGACATTCCCTTCACTTATTTCCCTCAAATTCCCTTTGTTTGTCTCATGTCGAGGCTCGTGGAGGAGCAAGAACACAGAATGGAACCAGACGTAACAGAATGAAAAGAACAGTAGAAAGAGAGGGGATGGAGGGGGGACACACCCGCAGCAGGATTAAGGGATAAAATAGAGGAGAAATAAGGGATGTAAGGAATAACGAGGGAAGGGGAGGACACTGGGGGTGAACAAGGTGGATACAGTCACAGACTCTCCATCACAGAAGTGGAAGGAAAAACTAGAAACTTGAGAAAGAGCTGGTCTTGGGGAGGGTTAATGGGGATAGAAAAGATCATGCTTGTGGATGGGGGACAACCTGAGATGGTGGTGAACAGCTGTCTTGAAGCCCTGGAGGGAAGACTGAGATTGAAGAGAATGTGGGAGTTGGTCCTACATGTGGGGAAAAAGAGGAACAAATGAGTGGAGGAGAGTATAGTAAGCCAGGATTTTGGGAGTTTCACCAAAAGGGGTTACTGGCAGACCCAGAGGCAGAAATGAGAGGGTGGTAGACCATAAAGAAGGTGGTAGACGACAGTGAGAGCACCGACTTGTCTGCAATGTCAAAATAATAAGCCCAGAGTCTCAGCTTCAGCTCGGGAGATTCCAATGATCTTGAAAGCCTTGGTTTCCATGGTGTCAAGCTGAGCAAGGGATGAGGCAGGGATGCCCAGATAGGAGAGCAGTACTCCATCAAGCTGAGGATGAAAGCCTCAGAGGTGGACAGCAGTTCAGGTGTGTCAAGGAAAGACTTTGCAGTATGGAGGATGCCCCGTCAGCGACTGGCTTTGGAGACTAACAGTTTGAGTGACTGAAATTCTTCAAGAGGATTCTTCAGGAAGTAATTGGGAGGGTTCACCAGATGATCTTTTCACAGATACAGAGTAAGTGTGAGAGATTCGTCAATATTGGAAGACATTCCAAGTGTTTGACCAGCCCGTGTCTCTTATCAACGTCTGCTGAGAGGAAAGAGGCTGTTGACTGGACGAGCAATGCTATGATAGAAGGTGGAATAATCAACAAAGAGACAGGTTTTTCCAGGGAATTGGAAATATCGTTGGTGAAGATGAGGAACAGAAGTGGCCCCAAAACACTGCTTTGGGGGCTCTCCAGCCATGACAGGGTAAGGAAATGAGAGGATCTTGCTGAGAGCCACACCTTGGATATGAGAGTAGAGGAAGTCAATAAGCCATGTGTGGAGTGAACTTGTAAGCTAAAGGCAGAGAGTTTGGAGAGCAAGGCGGGGTGCCAGGTTGTAACAAATGCTGGATATTTGTCAAGAGAGACAACCTTGATCCCACGTCTGACATTGAGGGCATTCCTTGTTGGGAGAGCAGAAGCAGCATGTCCAGTGTAGACTAACTATGTCTGAATCCAAAATGATGTCCTGCGATCAGACTGTTTGAGAAAAGGAAGGATTTTATATAAAGGAAGGACTTTTCTCATCTCGCCCCTTCACCACTCCTTCTCACGTTAAAGGAAACTGGGGTGCACTGGAACATCTCCGATAACAGCTGTTTTGACATTAAGCTGCAAAATATTCACAACGAACCCTTCCCTATATCTCAGACCTGGCAAGACTAAACACAGAAAACCAATGCGATGGCATTATCACTGGCACACAACAGGAATCTCCGAGTACTTTGTTAGCCATATCAATGGCCAATAAATGCTGCTAGATTGGATGTCGCGATGGGGTTCAATGTACGCCAGTTTCTCCTACTCGATGTGCAAAACTCGTTTAAAATCGTGGCTTGCCGAGCATGTAATAATAAAAAAAAGATGAAACACTCATTTAGTCCATCAATCGCTCAAATGTTGAGTCCTCCCTCATTGCGCACTGACCAACGTCCATTCGGGTTCTATCGTCGTGATTTGCTTGCATCTCAATGTGATCTCCATGCCTGCGATAATATTGCCGTATAAACCAAAACTGTAAAATGAATGATGTCTCAGGACGTTGTTCACACGATGGTTCGGACTTAATCTTGTTGTATGGACCACATTGCAGCAGCCCTGACAGTTCCAGGCTATATGAAAAGGTTTGTAATGAGGTCAGCTGGTCATTACAACAGATAATGCGTACGTTGTATAAGGTACAATATACAATGAAACAGTGTATTGCATAATTTTCCCGCCCTTGGTTTTTCAAGTGAAATGACAAGAATCTGAGCAATGGCGTTGACATTCCTGGAGGGTACATTTTTGTCTGTATTGATGTTATCAGCAGGATTTTCATGGAGGATTAACGAAGTCGAGGGTCACCTCACTCGGCTTTGTGAACAAGCAACATTTCGCAACTTGGGTGAAGCATAACCGTGAAGAGGATTTCTCCAAATAGATTAAAATGGCATGAAAAAAAACATGGACATTCGGGCAGACTGCAAGGCGATGTGAATCTCTTAAAAGATTATGGATATGTAAACAATTTTCAGGAATAATATAGAAAACACGACAAAGCCCAGTTTTTTTTATATCCTTTGTAGCTTCCTGAGCAATGAACGAATGAAGCAATTATGAAAAAAAATCTCAGCCAATAACGCATCAGTATCGGAGTGATGTGCACTTCGTTCTTGATAAGCTTCGCCATTTGAGATTCCAGATTTGAAAAATTGCCCGTTTGGAGTACATGTTCTCTGCCACACTCAAGGTTCCTCTTTTGATCCCTCCGACAAGCCCATCTCTTAATCGTTAGTGTTTTGCTCCCAAAACACAAGGAATTCACCTTGACATTTTTTAGTCGATAATTACTTCTATTCTGTTTTGCCTCGAAGATGTCGTACATTGTTGTTTTTTTTTTCTTCTTCGTCGTAGTTTGATATATGCTACTTACAAGTCTGGCAATTATTTTTCTTAATTTGTTGTTCGCCTGGAATTTTCTACACGGATGCTCTTTGAATTAAGTAGTGAAAATATATGGAGATGTCCCCTAATTGTTGTGTAAAAGCACAAAAGCTTCATCATAAATGCTTCATGATAAATGTAGGCCATCCTACCAGCCTAATCGTGAATATGGGGAATTATGCATTGCCAAAAACATGTTCTGAATGTTTGTTATAACTCGGGTGGCTGATACAGAGGTTTGAATTTAATATGTAAATATGGATACCTGAATCCCACAGAGTATTTGCCCTGATGAGGGCAAATCAGTCCTAAATCCAGATAGGTGGCTCCATATGATGTTTAACTGATGGTGACCATGTAATCTTTGTCTGTTTGACAGAGACGTTGGGCTGAGGCCTCTGGGTTAGAGGTGATGCTTTGGTGTAGGACTATGCCCAATGGGGATCGGGCGAGTATTTGTCAGACTCCACATGTTTCGATTTACTCACTGATCACATCACGTGCCTTCTGGTTGGATGGTTTGCATTTACGGGAACAATCGTCTGGGTGCCAGACAGATAGTTGCTCTTCACGGATTATGTGGTTTTACCATGTGAGACATAATCCGTGGCGAGGCTCACCATAACAGTGAAGAGCTGTGTCTGAGATATATATATATATATATATATATATATATATATATATATATATATATATATATATATATATATATATATATATATATATATATATATATATGTCCTAGTTGGCTGGTCAAGTGGTCACGGTGGCCGACTGATTCAGTCGTCCCGGGCCAGATCACGTGACTATCCACGATGATATTGTGCCGAGTGGGACAAGCAAGCCAGTAAATGCGCTGCATTGATTCGGTGACATATGCCTGATCTCTAATAACAAATGAGTGGAGTAGCTATAGGCGCATGTCATGGCCGGCCGTTTTATGAGCGCTGATCACCCATATTCAATTTGTCCTTTATTTCACATGCACAATTGCAACCGCAATCAGAACCACCCAAATTCAACCGGAGACTGTGGTTTTACAATGTAATCAGAAACACCAGGCATGAATACAAGCAAAGCAAACAACAATCAAGAGCAATGAATACCCCTTAACCCACTACTATATGCACCCATGAATCAACAAACAGGATCCTCACTTATATAACTTAACAGGCCCAGTCGTTCTATTCCACAAGATATAAGCAATTGAGAGCGATGAGCAAGACAGAAAATACACTGATTGTTCCCAGTGGGATACAGCTGGACCTTGATGAGGCACAATCATGAAAGAGCCAATGTCCTCGAAACAGTCTCTTACCGGTACGAGAAGTGGAGAGTGGGCATGGCTGGCTGGGTGGGGCATGATAGAGAGTGCAGCTATAGTGATTCAGGTGAAAACATTGCAGTATTCACACGCAGCTCCCCCTGTAAGGGTTCAGGCGTATCCTCTCCCCAGGCGGGTTGCACCCTCAGCCATGACACACTTAGCCCTTCCCCTCCCAACCTCTATTGGCCTGTAACCCAGTCTGTGGGCACTGAGTGGGGCAAACCCTTCCCCGATCTCACACAGATGGTTGCTGATGGCCTGTGTGACGGTCACGCCCTTCTCACCCAAACTTGCAGCTGATGGCCTAACAGGTAGCTTTAAAGAACACAAGACGACCTGTGAACTCGTTGTGTTCCCGTTGTGACAGCGGTTGATGAAAAAAATCATTTCAAGAAAAAAAAATATCGCTTTCAAGAAAAAAATATGTTAAAAAAGTGGTGTATTGGCATAGAGCGTTGTGGGGGCGTGGAGGAGTTGTGATAGTAGTCACATGTCTGCAATGCATATAGCTGTTCGCGCCCGCTAGAGGCTCGCAGTAGTGTACATCCGGACACGCAATAAACAGAGTTACGACAACACTCACGACTCTCCGTGTCTCACTGCTCTCCGGACATTACATTGGCGACGAGGATGGGATTGGATCGACGCGTGCAGAGTGCCTGTTTTCTTCGGCATTGACTTCGAGTCATTGCCGAGACAATTGGATTGTCAGGCGCACGGAGTGCCGGGAGAATCAGCACAGCTCGCGCGGTACGAATTTGATCACCTGGCGAGGAGCCCAGGGAAGCGCATCGCGTGTTTCGCCGCACCAGTGAGACATCTCGCCGTTGCCTGCAAATTCACGCCGAGTGAACGGCAGGCCAGGCTCGAAGATCGTTTTGTTTCTGCGTCGGCCGTCGCACAGACTCTGACAGATGTCCGAGCCCTCACTGGCCAGAGCATGACAGGTGATCCGGAGGTCTGTGCGATGTACCAAGCGCCCATGACCGCACGCACAGTCTTCGGTGCGGGCCGTGGCCAAACGTTGCAACGCGGCCAGTCGGATGATGATCTGAACACTCAGGGACATCTGCAGTCGCTACGCGGCAACCCCAGCGACACAGGGCGAGACCTGCGACCGGTACGAGGTGTTGTGCATGGCGTACGCTTTTACGTCCCGGGTCGAGACCTGCAGCCTGTGCGAGGTTTTGTGGATGGAACGCCGATCGTGTTTCAAGTTGATACCGGGGCCGCGGTGTCGATCATGGGCGAACAGACCGCTCGTGAACTCTGCGGTCTTCACCTGGTCAGGGCGACCCTCTTGCTGTGCACGTACACCGGCGAAGCGATTACGCCACTTGCTATGGCAGACGTCTCGGTGACCTACCAAGGTCAAAGCGCCCTGCTCTTGCTCTTTGTGGTACGAGGGGAGGGGCTGGCGTTTTTGGGCCGAGACTGGCTGACTAGCCTCAGGCGAGACTGGACGGCGCCAGCCATTCACCTTGGACGTCCCGTGCCGAGCTGATTAGAGAGTCGGTGGGAGGAGGTGCCTCTTTCGGAGTTCGTACCTCCAGGTGCGCCTGTGTCTCCTTCGGGCCCGTACCTCTGTTTGAGTCCGGGCCCCCCTCGGGAACCGAGGGCGAGGTCCCGGTGGCAGGGGCCACGGCGATACAACATTGGCGTCCGTTCATTGCTTCCTGCAACTACGATATATGGTTCCGGAGCAACGGGGAGCATGCCAGCTGCGACGGGCTCTTGCGCTTGCGTTGCGCGGAGGGTCCACCTTCGTCTGGATCAACCAACCGAGTTGATGTGTTGGCACTGGGCCAGGTCCAGGATGGGTCGGCCACCGCCAAGCAGGTCGCGGTGGAGTCGGCTCATGATACAGTGAATGCCCGTGTCGTTCAGGCAATTTCAACGGGGGATTGGAGCGAACCGGGCGCATTCAAGAAGTTCGTGGAATGCGACCATCGACGGTGTCCTCTTCGACGTTCAGATGAGGGCCTGCACGCAAGTCACCTCGACGTCGTGACAACCAAGAGGCTTGCTCGCAGCATGGTTCATGATTTGTTAATTGTTGTGTTTTTGATTCTCGCCGCACGAGTGATTAAGCATGTCATTATTAAAGCAAATGCTGACGGTCCGCGTGTGAGCAAAATGTGTTTGATTGGGATTGATGCTTTCTCTGATGTGAAGAACTTGCGGACGAATGTTGCGAATAAAGAGGTCTTCCAGATCCCGGTCTTCGATGACAATCCGCAGTTCGCTACACTCTCATGTGTTCGAATTATACTGTGGGAACGCGCTGTACGTAAAGAGAAGTTTGCATCTGCGCCAACGATGTTTCTGCTGTTGTATGACACTGCTGTGCATCCAGTCAATGCTGATCATCTGTATGGAAGTGCGTTGAAGTCTCGGCTGAATTTGCTGCGACCTAAGGGGTCGGTGGCAGGGGCGGTGTTGCGCCCGGCGCTGGTGCGCGGTTTTGGTGTGGGACAGCTGGTAATGGAGCCGGCTAATTGCCTGCTTCGGGTTGATGGCGGGGAGCCGGGGCTGGTTCACTGTTCAGCGTCACCCCCACCCCTGATATTGCCAAGGTCAGACGTGCCAGGCACCATGGAGCACAAACCTCTGATCTCGCCAAGGTCAGCCGTGCTGGCGCCCGCGAGGCTTGCAGACTCGGGGTGTTTACCTGATTCGGTCCTGTCTGAGGGGGATGTGCTAACTTGTCGACCAGGGGCATTTGATGGTGCCGGGGGAGGCTCACCTGGGGTGGCACCTCGACCTCGCCGGAAGGCGTGTAAGCATGGGCCGCCTGGGGGCGCTTCTGCTGCATCGTTATACTGTGCTCCCAAACTTCCCTCTTTATATCTTTAACACGGCCATTGTTATTGTGGTCTGCTGACACCATTGGCTTCATCGTGCAACTCAGTACTCGAGCGCCCAGTCCACTGCATTTGGGATTCAACTCACTCGCAATAACACAGTATATGATGTGATGGTGATAGAAGAGTGTTTAATGTGCCAGATTAGAACAACGGCATTATTATGACAGGTTGTGCGGATGAAGTACCTTTTTCTTTTGTGCCATTTCATCTGGGTTTGATTCTCGGCCCGATCATCATCCCAGGGTTAGAACAAGTGACGTGGTACTTGGAGGATTTTACATGGTTGGTGTCATTTTGTTCCTCTTTGCGTTTTGTGTCATAGCATTCTTTGCCAATCATGCTTGTCATTATAATTGTCATTTTATAATCATACTTTTAGGAGGGAGGAGTGTGGTGTATTGGCACAGAGCATTGTGGGGGCGTGGAGGAGTTGTGATAGTAGTCACGTGTCTGCAATGCATATAGCTGTTCGCGCCCGCTCGAGGCTCGCAGTAGTGTACATCCGGACACGCAATAAACAGAGTTACGACAACCCTCACGACTCTGTGTCTCACTGCTCTCCAGACATTACCCCAGCGAACTATACCACTGAGGTTGTTTGCATTGATCAAATTCTTCCGAAGAGTATTTGACTGAATCAGGAATTGATTTTTTAAAATAATTGTTTTCGATGCCGGATATTAATGAAACTTGATACGACACACCGCAGGCGAATGCTGAGTAAGGTGGCCCTAAAATTTTTGCACTATCCTGTACCATTTTGGCTGTATTTCGGGAACATACATCCATAAATATATACATATATACAAGATGAGAGTTTTAGTAATTTATAGATAAGAGACAGACTCCAAGAGAAAGAACATTAAAAAAGGGATTATGAAGGGATGACGGTTTTTGACACAAACACTGTGGATGGGTGATGGGTAGGCATCTTTGTATACATAAAATGACGCATATCTCATATCACAATTAATTACATCACACTTATTCTAGCACATTCAATATGGGAGATAACTAACCTATCATTCACAAATTAGCCCCTGTAATTCATTCCTGCAACAATATATCTCATATTTCCTCCCACAAACGCCTTCCCCTCCCCATCTAAGAAGAGGTTGTAGAAAAAATTCCCCTTCTACGATAAACGCCACGAGGCAGTTATTGTGGTGAAGAAAAAAAAAATCACTGCCAAACAATTTATGCCTTTGTAATTCGTGTTTCTATTACAAAAAAGAGAAGTGTCCGTACATTTGGCTTATTTTAAAAGGTTCCTGCTGCCGTAGAATAATCAAAATCGGTTCATTGTAAGCAAATAATTGATTGACTTGGAACAAAAATTTGTGTCCGTTGAAACATAAAGATTCCCATTTTGAAAGCCCATCTTTTTCTGATATTGAAGAATAATAATAATAATAACAAGAAGTGGAAATGAGAGTTAAATGCAGTAGTTCCAATGTACACAAACAACAACAACAACAACAACAACCACAATCACAGTCAACAACAACTACGTGTTCTAAAAATATCCTTTTTTCGTGTGTTTCACTTCATTTTACATCTTCATTGAGACATAGACAGACATGTGATATGTTTGTGAAGTGCAACATGCTGTCTTTTGATTAAACCAGTCAGCGAAGCCATGGGTAGACACGGCTAGTCGTTCATAAAACAAAGCACGGCAGTAATGTGCAGTAACGTGCACGATATAACGATGTGTTTAAAGTGAAGGTAGGGTTACACAAGGGATAGTTACAAGTCCTCCACTGTTTTTAATAGTGATGGAATAATTGACGAAGAATGAGAGGTGGCAATTCTCATGTAAGCTATTGTATGCTGAGGACTTAGAATTGATTGTTGAAAGTGAAAAATAAGTAAAATGGATTGATAAGAAAGGTTTACACATCAACATTCCTCAAACAGAGGTGAGTGGCGATGAAGAAGGAAAGAGAACGGACATGGCCTTGTTCAATGTATGGAAAAGGATTTGGATGGAATTCAATTCAATGTAGGCAGTGCTACATATGGTGTCAGAAGATGTGTAGTGGCATCACTGGAAATTTGGCAAAAAAAAGCTGGTATTTTAAAATGTAAACTAAAAAAGGATGAATCATTTCAAGAAAAAGATGAACGAAAATAAATGCTTGTCTCACAATTTGATTTAGAAAAGGTCAAAAGGTTCTGTTACTGCGGAGACATGATAGAGGCATTAAGAGGAGCAGAATTAGCTGTGCGATCAAGAATAAAGTCAGCCTGGAATAAGTGGAGGAAACTAGGTAGTATCATGAAGCAGAGAAAAATTATGTCTGTAAAAATTAGAGTTTATAAAGCCTGTAATCAGACTGGTATTGACGTATGGAAGCAAATACAGCACGATGCGGATCGAAGATGTAAATATAATGGAAAAGAACAAAGGTGGGAATGATATGATGGATGAATGGATTATCACCGAAAGAAAGCGTTCTGAGCTCAGAAATCAGGAAGAGATGAACAATCAGTATTCGTGAAGAATAACTTCTGAAGAGAAGACTTGGTTGGTATGGTCATGTGAAACGAAGGTCAGAAAGATTAGATGTAAAGAAAGCAATAAAAGTCATAGTTGAAGGAAGAAAGCCGAGAGGGCGAATGGAAATGCCATGGATTGAAACTTTCTGGAAAGATGTGGAATATTCGGTTTTGTGTGAAACTTATGCAATGGACATATCCATATGGCACAATGCCATCATTCGACCAACACCCTGAAAGAAAGGGCAAAATGGTTGTAAAATGTCAGTTCTTGTTGTTATCATATAAAAGCAAGTTTCTAGTGCCTGCACGGGATTTAAAACGGGGTAGGGATGGAGGCGGCAAAAATGCAAATGGAATTTTCTGTCATCGAGCCTGCAAGCTGGGAGCAACAATTCACATTTATTGCCGCATCTGATGCAATTTAAATGCTCTAATGGCAGCGAGATGCTCCATTTGAAACTGGTTGTTGGATATATGTAGCTTTTTGATGCCGAGGTTCCAAAATAAAAAAAAATTGTATCAGTGTCAAAGCCAGTGACCAATTGCAAGTTAATGGTAGGATACATATTACATGATATATGTATCAATTATACACTCACCTCTGAAATGTATAGCCTATGTTTGAATCTCAACCCAGCTATAAACTGTCATCCTGGTGTTTAATTTCCGAGATGATTCATCAATGCAGCACTGTCTCTCGGATGGACGTTAAACTGGGTATCCTGTCTGTTTGCATTAGTAGGTGGACTGTAAATATCCCACGATGTTCTTCATGAGGTAGGTAAGCTCAATCAATGCCAGCCCACCTTTTAGTAAGGAAATGATCCAAAGATGTGTTTCTGGCTCATTAGCCATCTTATGACATTAGCACCTTTTAATAACAATAAAATGAAAAAGGTTTCAAAAAAAAGTCCCAGTTCCTCCCCACCCCTGATAAAAGTAAAACAAGGCTACATTTTTTTTGTATATAAATAAAACTACATTATTTTTATTGATCATATGTACTAACTGCATATTTTGAAAAATAATAGGAATGTTTGTATTGTGTTGGATCACATTTTGTTCTTCGTGAGCATCTTGTTCTTGGAACATTTTGAAGTGTAAAAAGTAAAAATAATTGAGAAAATTAAGAGAAGGTATGGGTTCGTAGAGGTAAAGCAGAAGGTCAAGGAAATCAAAAGCAAGTTGGGAAGCCAGAGGTGAGGGGGAGGAAGGAAGATGTGTAGAAATTTTGGGCGTTTATGAGACACAATAAGTTGGTGTCCCAGAAGAATATTATCCATCAAATCTTAAGACCATTACAGATGAGGATGGTGCTGTTGTTTTTGCAATAATTGAACATTTCATAAAATTCAGAATCCACCCCAATACCTCAAGATGGTGAAACAAATCATGTTTCATCAGAAAAATCGAAACCAGTCACGGAACCTGGACCTGTACTTACCGCCCAGCGAACCCAAATACTCTGTGACCCAGCAGTCCGTACGGTGATATTCGACGGGGCGATGTCGGGCGGTGCAGGCAAGGTTTGCACCCAGCGGGTGGCAGGACTGGGTTGACTAACCGCCACAGCAGTTCCTTGTCGTACACGCAGCCTGCGGCAACACAAATACATAAGGTCAGACAAAGGACCGTGCAACAGAATTCCAGGCTGACAAATTCTTCTTTTAATGCATAATTTAGGAGCAAACTTTACAAGATGGGGTCAACCTGCACAGGCTTTTTTTGATTTTATACAAGACCAATTTACCGCCAAAGCAGCCAAGGAAAACTGATTTGACTTTTTTTATTCCTAGCGAAACCTGGTTGAAAGCAATACAATTACACCTTTTCTTTTCTTATTTTTACACGTTTCCAAGTGTCACAACCCAGGTAGATTTCCAAGTCTCTTATAATCATTTAACATCCATATTTGAAGTTTCAAAATATTACCTGAAAAGCTGAGCCTGACACACTGTTGCTTATAACGGGGCATTCATATATTCAACACAGGTGGATGAACTTGAAGTGTATGAGGTGGGTTGGGTGGTCGAGGATAGGTTCGGTGGGGTAGTGTGGGCAGAAGAGTTGTGTACAGTGTGTGCATATCAGGAGGAGGGGATGACAGAGTGCGATTGAGTATAAAATCAATGTGGATCAACATTGAAGATTTGTTTTCGTTAATGTATCATCTCATCTATTCCCAAACCTGTATGCTGTAACAAGAAAAAGTAACAACTACTTTGTACTGATGAAGTCATCGTGCAAAATTTAGATATCCTGTCGGACCCTGCTATTCATGGGGGATACGTTCCTGGAAAATGCTGTGAATAGTGGGGCATTGTTTCAATGGAAAGAGGGGGATAGGCTCTTGGCGGTTAATGTTTCATGAGGGGAAATCAAAAATGACATGAAAAACCGTGAATAAGACCGCAAAAAAAAAACATGAAAACGTGAAAAAAAACTCTAATATGCCCTCAAAAACTACAAATACACGAAGCATAAAAACTACATGAAGCACAAGGCTGTGAATGTCAAAGCAGGTTGCATTTTATAAACGGCGAATACGTGGGATCCACGAATAGCAAATGCGCCAAGAGCGGGGTCTGACAGTACTGCAGTGGAAAACACTTCTTTCTATTCACTCTCTCCATCACGAGTCAAGCAATTTGATGCTCGCTAACTTTCAGGATAAATTATGAGGTGTTACAAGAAACATGCTCTGGATCTTACAATTTATTCCACATCACCTACAACTTCCCTCTTTTGGAATAAATTATTATTTGGCAGCAAAAATGCCATCCAGGCAATTGTCAGCAATGACAAAAAACAGCACTTCCTTCCTGGATCTGATTCCATCTCGTTTTGTTCAGTAATTGCTGCATCTCCAACGAAAATAATGAATTGTTCCATTCGATTGTAACCACCTCGTTCCTCATTTAAAACAAACCATAGCAATTCCCATCTTGAAAAAAACCCCAAACTGGACACAAGCAATGTTCAAAATTACAGATTTGTTTCTCTGTTTCCTTCTATTTCAACGATTTTAGAATGTGTTATTATGAATCTGCTTCTGTAGTATTTGCACCAATATTCTCATATAAAACCTTCTCAGTCTGGTTTCAAAAGGGCACTGAGAGTGCTGTCATGAGGGTCATAAATTGGATTATCGAATGGATTAAATCTCATATCTAACAGATGGTACATGTGCTGTAAGCACTGTTTCCTATTCATCAGACCCATTTCATAATATATTTGTTGGTGTTCCTCAGGGACCTATTAATTATCCCTTAGTCCACTTTTCTCTTTTTTTTATCTGCATTCCACTTGGTACAATTTTCTGACATTTCAATATTAGATTTCATTGCAATCACTGATGATACTCAGATCTACCTACCCATTAAACTTGCTCTCTTCTATGACTGAAATCTGTTTTTGCTGAAATTAAAACATGGCTGCCCAGAAACTTTCTCAAGCTCAATGCTGATAAGACCGATATACTGGTCATTGGTAACTCATGTATTTTGTTTTAACAAGTTGAATGCCACATATTCATAAAAATGAGAAGGGCATGCTTTGATAACACCAGATGTGCCTCCACCCACATTATTACATCATTTTACATGGATTTCCATTCAATCCAACATGGCTGCCAGACTATGTGATATATTGATTATTCATAAACACCCTGGAATCCACAAGGCATAGGGAACATATAGTTGAAGTTTTCCCTCGATCTTACAAGCCGTTCTGGAGAAGACGATTTCTAAAGGTTTATTCTTGAAAATATCATCGCTGCCAAACCATGTGAACTCTGACGTCATGATTATCATAGAAACATTCTTCATGAGTAGTAGCACCGATGGTGAAAATTTTGTGTTAATCGGACCAGCGGTTGCAGAGAAAACAGAGAAAATTAGCATGGACAAACGCACGTATGGATGGAGGGACAATAACAAAACATCATGCCTCAGATGAGTTCATCAGCAGAGGCATAAAAATTCTAATTTGACGATTCACAACTGATCTCTGCTTCAATGGTCCCCCAAATGTAAGTGTCACGGTGGAACTAATATCATATATATGTATATATATATATATATATATATATATATATACATATATATACATATATATATATATATATATATATATATATATACATATATATACATATACATATATATACATATATACATATATATATATATATATATATATATATATATACACACACACATATATATATATATATATATATATATATATATATATATATATATATATATATATATATACACACACACACACATATATATATATATATATATATATATATATATATATATATATATATATATATATACATATATATATATATATATATATATATATATATATATATATATATATATATATATATATATATATATATATATATATATATATATGTATGTATATATATATATATATATATATATATATATATATATATATATATATATATATATATATATATATATATATATATATATATATAAACCAGAAGGCATGTGATGTGATCGGCGGTTAAATCGAAACATGTGGAGTGTGATGCGCCCTCCCACGATCCCCATTGGACATAGTCCGATACCAAAGCATCACCTCCAACACAGAGGCCTTGGCCCAGCGACTCTGTCAAACAGACATGTTTCGACATGTATCTATATTCAGCATATCGTGAATATCTGTAAGTGTTTCCTTACATCTGCATAATATTGCCCAATATGGTTATGCTTAAATACTCTGGTTTATGTTCTTACAACATTTGCTTGGATTACTGCAAGTCACCATGAGTAGACTTGTCTGTTTCTTTTCTCAAGCCCCGCCAACTTACTCACAATTTGACGGCCAGCCTCATAGTTCAAGTCGATTTAATCACATCACTCCATTCCTCCAGAAACCTCACTTACTCCCAGTAAACAAATGTAAATACTTTGAAATTTTGCATCAAAGCTACACAGTCAAAACCACCTCCTCCACTTTTATAGTCAGCACATGATACTCAATATAGTAGCTCTCATCCCCTCTTTGTGTTGAGGCTGGAGCATCCCAAGGTAGTCTTAGGCCCAGTCCTGCTCCTCATCTTCTTGAATGATGTTTCTGATCCTCTCTGATAAACTCTCATAATCATTTCCCTGATGACTTCTTCCTCATAACATAGAATCCCTCATCATTCATATCGGCAGGTAGTAACCTTTTCTCTCTTTGTAGACAAAGATAGAATGAGGAAGAGGAACTGGCCCAACAATTGGAATATGCCTTTAAACTCTGACAAATCTCACTCTGTCTCTCCAAAACAATCATTTGGTGAACTCTTCCATCCACTTCCTTGACAATCTACTTGAAGAAGGTCAGTCTCAATCTTTTAGGCATCACCATCAGCCATGCTCTCTCTTAGGTAAACAACATATCAAGTTGGTTTCCAAAGCTAGCCACTAAATGGACATTCTTCATCATGCCAAGTCTTTCCTTTGAAAATATGAACTATAAAACATACAAGGCCTTCGATTGCAGCTCAATGGAGTACTGCTCTCCCCTTTGGGCTGGCACCTCTGCCTCCCACCTTTCACATCTTCATGCCTTGGAAACCAAGGTTCTCAAAATAATTGCAACCTTCAACAATGAAGCTAAGCCATCAGCCAAGCAACTCCATAATACAGGAAATGAGTAGTAGTAATGGTAGTAGTAGTTTTTGTAGTAATAGTAGTAGAAGATGAACCTGAAACTCTGGCCCTGTTACTCCTGTATTGTAGGGAGTTTGGTAGCCTCTCTATCTTCGAATGCCCCCCTTGCTAATTTTGCATACTCTGTTCTCTCTGCACTCAGGTTGTCAACCCCTAAGTTTCAACAGGGCACATACATTCTGCCATTAACCCACTTCTGATTAAACTCCCAAAATCCAGGCTCTCAGCAAACCTCAACTTTTTTGTTCCCCTTCAACCTTCTCATTCTTGCCTGCAGAACCAACTTCCTCAGTTCAATCTCGTTCTTCTCCACAGGGCTTCAAAGTGACCTCCTCAAGTAACCCCTCCGTCCATCCATACGAATCAACTTTTACGCTCTCATTAACCCTCACCAAGCTAAGCTGTTGGGGGTGGTGTTTCCAGGGTGGTGTTTCCTCCCCTTGCCACCCACCTTTCTGTTTTGTTTTTGTTCCATTACCGTATTATCCCCAGTTTTCCCTTTGTTTTTTCGTCTACTCCCCGAAAACCCTCCCCTGTACCCTTACTCTAATGTCGTTGAATACCCTGCCTCTAATGTACTCCACCCTTCCCCTGACTCTCTCAATCTTCTCCATGCCTATTCCTCCTCCAAGTGTCCCTCTATTGTGCTGATGCATTTCTTCACTTTCCTCTGTATTCCAGCTGTTCTTTTCTGTTCTGTGTTTCTGCTCTTCCACAGCGAAGATTGGAAGAGCATATACATAAAAGATTTGTTCCAACTTACATTCTGACCAAACCACTCTTTACATTCCTGGAAAAAAAACAGGCACTGTCGAAAAAGGCATAATGGGAATGTCTTGGTAATTCCACGCACAAGGATTAATAGGTTTGACGATCGAGTATTCTTAAGATTTGCTCCTCAACGGTGCAATTTGTTCAGTTTTCAAAATAAATACAGCCTCATCAATTGCAATTTTTAAATCTTTTAAAGTCTTAAATTTGCTTTTTCACAATTACCTCTGCCACCGATGGTGGGCGGAGGTCGTGTTTACACTCCTGTCTGCCCGTTAACAAAAAAAATACAGGATATCTAAAAAAGTTATGGAGGGATTCGGATGAAACTTGGTGGACAGGTTGGGTGTGTGACAAGGAAGAATTGATTCGATGTTGGGAAGATGCAATGGATCCAGATGCAACTAGAGGGGGAGCACTCGGGAGAGTGCAAAACCTCCGCCGCCAATACTGCTGGGTCACTCAAGTGAACCTAATATCTTATTCATTAAATATGATGTCAACAGTGCTGAGAGTTATAGTTCTTTTCTCCAACATTTTTTTTTGGGGGGGGGGTTGCAAATCACGTAAAACATGTAAAAATGCCAAAAAATCGAAATTTTGTTGAAAAAAAAGTTGCAATTTTTTTTTCTCTAACAATTTTTTTTTGGGGGGGGGGAGGGGTTGGAAAATAAATAACTAGAGTGGGAGCACTCGGTAGAGTGCAAAACCTCCGCCGCCAATACTGCTGGGTCACTTAAGTGAACCTGATATCCCATTCATTGTAGGTCAAAACGGATCAGACTCTAATGAACCACGATTGAATAAACTAAACTAGATCGACGCGCATGTAGAAATGCCAAAAAATAGAAACGAAATGTTTTTGAAAAAAAGTTGCAAATTTTTTTTTTTTCTCTAACACATTTTTTTTGGGGGGGATTGGAAATCACTTAAAACATGTAGAAATGCAAAAAAAAGTTGCAAAATTTTCGAAGTTTTTTTTTTTTGGACCAAGTCCAAAATCTAATGGCATGATCCTTGGACCATACCTAATCCCCCCACCAAGTTTCGTCGAAATCCGTCCAGGAGTTTTTCCGTAATACTGTTCACAAACAAACAAACAAACAAACAGACAGGGGTGAAAACAGTAACCCCCATCCATCTTCGATGGCGGAGGTTAATAAAGAAACAATGATAACAAATCAATGAGATGGGTTTGTACGGAATTAACATCATACTGAGCTGCCACTGTCGGGGCTTGATGCAGACATAACCTGTCTGCATCAAGTAAGAAGTGTGTGCAAAACTATGTTTGAGGTGTGGAACACTGAAATATTCCCAAGTTTTCCGTGTTGTGAAAGCTACAGTCCCTGATTCAATCCAGAACTTCCTGCTGAAACGTTGTTATGCTCCACCAGTGTTTCTCAACCTTTTTTGTCCCACGCCCCTCTTTGATTTTCAAAAAAATCGTACGCCCCACCATGATTGGAGACGCTACAGTATATACTACATATGTATTCAAAAGGCAAAGCTATGAAAGCGATCATATATTGATTCATTAATTCTGAATCCTCATGCCCCACCAAAATATTGCCACGCCCCACCTTGAGAAACACTGTGCTACACCATTGAAAGCACACCAGAGTTATTTTTTAATTGATAGTTCTGCCAAATATTCTCATTGGCTGTTGTGACACTGCAAACTTTTCATAATGATGGAAATGACTTTAAGGTGAATCTTCTAATGAAAAGAGAGAGAACCTTTAGGGAATTCAGGTCGGTGAAATGCAAGCTGAGTGCCCGTGCACCGATGCTGTCTGATCGTGCTGCAACTCAGATCTCAAATGCTGACATGGACATTTTTACCCAGTCTAATTGAAAGCTAACAAGATATAGAGAACAACCAATTAGGAGGAATGTGGTCATGGAAGGTCATGAACACAATAATTGCAGAAAAAGTCAGAATCTTGGCAATTTTTGTCGTATTTCATTGTAGCTATTGTTTATTGATCATGTTTGAGGAAATGATGTGAAAACAAAGCACAACCCAAAGGCAAAAATGAGTTGTCAAAATGATGATGTGCCAGAAAATAGAAAAGTCTATTTTTGTGCAATGCAAGACTATCGGAGACACACTTGATTTAAGCCTTTAGAAGACCACTAAAGCAGGTACAGTTAAGAGATGTAGCTACTTGGCAGCAAGTGTCTGCACATGCCTTTGCCAGTGAGATTTGAAAGATGATCAAGATAGCTGTGAATAACATGGAAAGAACTAATAAAGGACAGAAAGGATAGGCCTTTGAGGAATCAGTCTCAGGAAATGTCCAAAGGAAAGGAAATTGAAGCGGTCTGCATTGAAGAGAATAACTCGTACCAGTCAGCATGGTAAAAGTGGAAGAATTTGTAATCTTGTGAGCTCTGAGAAGATGATAATCAAACTATTTCTTATATTGCTTATCATTTTTAAGTACAATATCGAAACGCTTTCAAAAGAAAGAGGTAAGAACAGTAAAAACTAGAACGGCACTCGATAGAGCGCATACCTCCACCAGGCTCAACAGTTTACGATTTGTCTCATATCCCACTGATCGGTCGGATCTGGATGTGGATCTGGAACTGAACCAAAATCTCATCAGCTTGTTCTTGTCACCTTACCCAACCTATCCACCAAGTTTAGTCCGAATCCATCACTAACCTTTTGAGATATTTTGCATTTCTACATGTTTTAAGTGATTTCCAACCCCCCCCCCCCCAAAAAATAAATTGTCACCCCCCCTCCAAAAAAGAGAAAAAAAAAATTTTTTTTTTTGCATTTCTACATGTTTTAAGTGATTTCCAATCCCCCCCCCAAAAAAAATGTGTTAGAGAAAAAAAAAAAATTTTGCAACTTTTTTTCAAAAACATTTCGTTTCTATTTTTTGGCATTTCTACATGCGTGTCGATCTAGTTTAGTTTATTCAATCGTGGTTCATTAGAGTCTGATCCGTTTTGACCTACAATGAATGGGACAGAATCAGGTTCACTTAAGGTTCATGGGATATCAGGTTCACTTAAGTGACCCAGCAGTATTGGCGGCGGAGGTTTTGCACTCTACCGAGTGCTCCCCCTCTAGTTATTTATGCAATACCATGTCCACTTTGTGTTGAATATTCTTAACACCACTTGGATTTCCATGACTGTACTTAAATTTCCATAAAATTTGCATTCCTCAACCTGAAGCCAAAATGTTTTGTGTAATCTGCCTATATTTTCCATTCTCTGAGGTTCAACATTTGTGCAGAATATTTTTAATACAGCGAGTGAAGTATGGAAGCTTATTGCCAGGATAAAAAGTTAACATATGAGGTGTAGTTAACTCTGCCAACGAAGGTGAAGGAGGTTATGTTTTCACCCCTTACTGTCTATTTGTCTGTGCACAGGATATTTCAAAAAGTTCCAAATGAAATTTTGTGGACAGGTTGGGTATGTGACAAGGAAGAATTGATTTAATTTTGGTGAAGATCCGTTACCGGATCCGGGTGTGATAATTTTAAAGTGATTCTTCACCATTGAGAGATTGGGCGAAACTGATATATCGCACGACATCTCAAAAAGTTGTGGACGGATTTTGATGAAACTTGGTGGCCACGTTGGGTGTGTCGCATGGACGAATCGGTTCGATTTTGATGAAGATCTGAATCTGGATTTGGATACCATAATTGTTAAATTTTTAAAGCAATTCTTCACCATTTCGAGACAGTGCCAAAACGATGCAGTCCTGTATAGTATGATATTTCAAAAATGTATTGGGCCCGATATGTTCTCGTGGATCAGGCATTAAGTGGTGAAGGTATACGCTCTACCAAGTGTTGTTCTTGTTCACTCTGTGTTGATGCAGTGGTCGAGAAAATACCACCGACATCACGTCACTTTTCCTGAAAGTAGATAATATAGATAAACAAATACACAAGGTTAAATATCATGGGAGGTATGAAGGATGATGTTAGATTCCGATGTGCCACCATCTTGAAGGACTGACAGGAAGAGAAAAGTCATTTTGAATGAACGTAGGGAAATGATTCCTTAGGCATGAGAAAGGGGTGGGGATTGTCACAAAACCCTAAGGTGCTTTAATCGATCTATCTCCACTAGCAGAGGAGGGGGGGGGGGTGTAGTCCATATTTACATTTATTTAAAGATTAAAGGACATGCTATACATGTGGCATTCCTGAATAGCATTGTGCACAACAAAGCAACTCATGACTGATTTTTTTTCTCCCCTCCTTTCCCTCTTACCAATTATGTATAATCAAGCCAATATTTTTTGCAAAAGCCCTTCCCTCTGTAACCTAACTGCAATTACTAGGCTGTTCTATAACCAGAAGCTACTAGATATTGCTTGTTCAAAGATAGTTCAGTATCCGGAAGTAACCAGAAATTTCTCGAAGTGGCCATCTTTTCACAAAGCTTAAAGACCAACTACGTTGTTAAAACTTGACACCCTTTTACTCTACTTGTCTCTTAGAATGACATCATGCCTCAACAAAATGTTTTTGTCATATGTTAAAAACATCATTTTGTTCCACATTAAATCATCGTAGTATTGATGGTTCACCATGCATCGAACACTGCTCACCTGTCACTCATAAATAATTATTGACCTAACCTTCCACTTCAATAGATTAAAAAAAAATTTTTCCAACCTACACAAATTCCTTACCAGGCCATCAGCAAACATCCGAGGGAACCATCAGCAATTCAATAAATAACGTTTTCTAATTGGAAATCACAGTAAAACAACCTTGCTCAAGCAATTCGGGCCCACCATTTAGCATCCTCTTAATCAGTTCTATTGGAAACAGTTTTGCAGAAACAAGGTCTATTCCAGAATTATATCTTTGAGAAACCTTGCCTTATCCATAACCAATGACTGATGATGAGTTTGGAAAACAAATTCAGCCCCACAGGGCACGAGAACAAATGTTTTAATGGCCCACACAATAGCAAGTCCTTCCTGCACCATGGTTGAGCAGTTCTTCTCTCACTTCAATAGCTTCTTGCCTGTTAAACTCACAGGGAAGAGTTTGCCCTCTTGTCACCGCAAAATAACAACTGCGAGAACAATCAATGTCAGTCGCATCAGTCCTGAGCAAAAATGGCTTACTCGGGTCTGGTCGTCTCAAAATGGGTTTGTTGATGAGTTGCTTGAGGATTGTGTCGGCATTCTCCTTGGCATACAACCTTACTCGGTAGACCCTCCTTTATCAAATCCATAATTGGCACAGCAGTGGCCGGATAATTAGGAATTAAGTTCTGCAAGTATCCAGTGAATAATAATAATTTACAATTATAATAATATTAACAATAATTAAAAGTTTATTTCAAATCGACATCCATCATCACAGCCCAAGGCTGAATGAAGGTAAACTTTACAATCATTAATTTTACAGATAAAACATAAAAATACAAAAATAAATAAATAAATAGCAGTCACTGCAGTCCATTCATTTTGCGGATAAGATGTGACATTGGACAATTCTGGAATCCTATCGTTTTTAATCTTAATTCAGTTAATTGCTTTGAGTTCCAAAATTGGGAGCGACGAGATGAGAGACCTGCCTGTGGGTAGAAAATGGTGAAGCTTGGAATTTGGAAGCAATCTCACAAAAGAATGGCAGAGTTGGTCACTTGTGCTCTTGACTGACTCCAGACCACAATCGTGTGAAGCATTTAAGTATCTGTGATAGTTCGGGCCAAGGACCAAGTACAAGCTCTTTTCTGCACAATTTTGATTACATTACATTGCTTTGTGATTCTGCTCGACCACACAGGAGCCCCATGTTCCAACACAGGGTGGCCAAAAGATGTGAAAATGGTTACAAGATTATTGTCTACGAGGAAATGTTGCCGGGACTGCTTGCTATTTGAGATCCGATTTCCCTAAGTTCTTGAGAGACTTCTCAAGGTCGAACCCAGCAAATCAGAAGAGATGGTAAATACGCTGGAAGGAAGGAGGAGTTCAGCGGTTGTAAATAACTTCCAACATATGCAAAGTGGGAACATATTGCATCAGCTATAGCTTTGTAATGCCTGGTGTTGGCTTAATGGTGAGGGTGATGGGCTTTGGATCCAAGGGTCCTGAGTTCAAATCCCGCTCAGCTGTTGAATTAATACCAGGTGGGATTAACTCGGCCTCTCATCCTTCCAAGGTCGGCAAAATGAGTTCCAGCATGCAGATGGTATACTGTGTCGGAGTGGCGACTCGTCCAGGGTTGTTCTCAATAGCCAAGGAGACTGCAAAAGCAGCACCAATGCTCTGCACAGAATGTGGTCCCAATCTCCTCCTCCTCCTATATCTTTGTGATCTGATTGATCAATATTCTGATCATCTGCAATATTAAAGCCTGGTGTTGGCTTAGTGGTTAGGGTGGCGGCTTGGGATCCTCTGGTGGCTTGGGATCCTAGGGTCCTGAGTTCAATCCCCATTGGCCACTGAATTAATATACACCAGGAGGTTGACTCAGCCTGTCATCCTTCCGAGGTCGGCAAAATGAGTACCAGTTGTACTGGTAAGGGGGACACTGCATCAGCGGCATAGCCACGTCACAACCAATGATGCAACCAGCAGCTACGGGCTCCACTCGATAGAGAGATCTGCAATATTGTGATGTAAAGAGCTATTACGAACAGTCAGTAATCAAATATCTTGATACCGTGCTCGTGGGTTTGAACGTTTTAGACATTCAACGATAAAAATGTGGAAATTTCGCTTTTCTATCTTCATCAAGTGTATGACCTGATAACAGAAGGTTGATGGAGGTTATGTTTTCAACCCTGTCTGTTTGTCTGTAAGCAGGATATCTCAAAAGGTTACAGATGGATTCGGACGGAATTTGGTGGTAAACAGATTGGGTGTATGACAAGGATGAAATTAATCGATTTTGGTGAAGATTCGGATCCGGATACGAGAATATTAAATTTCTTTATTTGTGTGTACGACGTGAGCAGGATATCTCTAAATGTTGTGGATGGATTCGGACGAAATTTGGTGGACAGATTAGGTGTGGGATAAGGAGGAAATCGATCGATTTTGATTAGGTGTGGGATAAGGAGAAAATCGATCGATTTTGATTAGGTGTGGGATAAGGAGGAAATCGATCGATTTTGGTAAAGATCCAGATCTGGATACTGGAATTAAAAAAAAATTGGTTGTGTGTGTGTGCTATGAGCAGGAGATCTCTAAAAGTTATGGATGGATTCGGACAACATTTGATAGATATGTTGGTTGTGTGATAACGATGAATTGATTCGAATTTGGTAAAGATCTGGATCCAGATCCGGACACTGGAATTTTTAAAGTGATTCTTCAACATGAAGAGAAAGGGCCAAATTGATATATTGCACAATATCTTAAAAATGAGTGGACGGATTCAGATGAAACTTGGTGGACAGGTTGGGTTTGTGACATGAACAAATTGATTCGAATTTGGTAAAGATCTAGATTGGGATCCAAAATTGGAATTTTTCAAAAGTGATTCTTCAACATTCAGAGATATGGCTAAAAGTTATATATCGCACGATATCTTAAAATGAATGGAATTATTCAGACGAAACTTGGTGGATATATGTATATATATATATATATATATATATATATATATATATATATATATATATATATATATATATATATATATATATATATATATATATATATATATATATATATATATATATATATATATATATATATATATATATATATATATATATATATATATATATATATATATACATCTATATATATATACATATATATACATCTATATATATATATATATATATATATATATATATACATATATATATACATATATATATATATATACCGGGCGTAGTGGCGTGCGCCTGTAATCCGGCTACTCGGAGGCTTGGGTTGGAGGATCGCTTGAGGACGGGGGCTCTGCACTGGGCAGGGTGTGGAGCAGCCTGGAATCATGGCGAAACCCAAATCCTGATCCCTGTGTCGTAAGAGGCGACCAGGGTTGCGTCAGGAAGGGCATCCGGCGTAAAACCTGTGCCAAATCAGTATGCGGATCATAACGGATGATCCGCTGTGGCGACCCCTAACGGGAGCAGCCGAAAGACGAACAACAACATATATATATATATATATATATATATATATATATATATATATATAGTGACGTCCACGGGACTTGAACAGTCCCGCCAACGTAGAATGAGCCGAAACGATGGAGGCGGTTTATTTATTTATAACCCAAACATGGCGGTTCTAATCGCTCTACCGCAAACGGGACGAGGAAGCTGGCACGAGTCACTTTTCACTGAGTTGATGATGTTTATTCGTTTTTACTATTAACCAGAAATAACAAGACTCGGCAAGAAGAGGGATCCGGGGCGATTCGACGGGATGGTGTGGGATCGGGCGTGGGGAAAAACACAGACAATTCCAATGAATATAGAGATCTCAAACCTTCTAAGGCGCCAAGCACACACACACACACACACACACACACACACACACACACACACACACACACACACACACACACACACACACACACACACACACACACACACACACACACACACACAAAACGTAGCTATTTCTGGTGGTCAGGCTGGACCGTGGTGTGGACGCAACTGTTCCTGGATCGGCGTCGGATGAGCTGGCCTTGCTCTCGTCAGGGGGGGCAGGAGAAACCGTGGTGCTGTCGACCTCCTGGTCTTGGCCCAAGTCCGCTCACAGCCGCCAGGGAACCAGTTCTGGCGCCAAATTGCGAGCAGGAGACGGAGGCAGGTCCACCCGCCGTTCGACCCCGTACTCCGAATCAGCAGAACCCCAGAGCCAACCAAGGTGAGGCACGAGGCTCAGCAAGGCTCCAAGACACGATGAAGAACACGATGGAATCAGCACAACAACAAGGATGCTTGCCGCGCAACAGCCTCCACACCAAAAAACATGATCTTTTGGTTGTGATCTTCTTCCTCTTCCTTTTCGACCCCAAACAGAACCTTTTTATCCTCCTGTCCTCGTCACTTCCAATCGAGCCGTTTATTGGCCCACCGCCGTCGCCTTCTGCCAATCGTGATCACGGGGCGGAGCCATCCGCTGCACTGTCATGTGACGTCACGGCCAGTCTCCAGAGAATACCAAAAAGGGGTTTACGCAGACACACTTACCCTATCCCGTGTCCCTATCTAATTACGTGACAATTATCATTTCCCCCCCTTGAAGAAATGAACATTTACAAGACAACTTATCACCACTGAATTGCTACTTATTACATCGAGATCCTGATAAACTCGAACAGCATGGCATACCTAATTAAACATCCTAATTACCCTTTGAATGCATACCCCCCCCCTCAAACGTAACAATATGTATATATATATATATATATATATATATATATATATATATATATATATATATTATCCCTGTGTCGTAAGAGGTGACCAGGGTTGCGTCAGGAAGGGCATCCGGCGTAAAACCTGTACCAAATCACTATGCGGATCACACGGATGATCCGCTGTGGCGACCCAAAACGGGAGCAGCCGAAAGAAGAAGAAGATATATATATATATATATATATATATATATATATATATATATATATATATATATATATATATATATATATATATATATATATATATGAGCCTGGTGTTGGCGCAGTGGTTAGGGCAGCGGCTTGGGATTGAAAAGGTCCTAAGTTCAAGCCCCGTTGGGCCACTGAATTAATACACCAGGGGGTTGACTCAGCCTGTCATCCTTCCGAGGTCGGCGAAGTGAGTACCAGTGTACTGGGCCGGTGTATACCCCGGTTAGAATAGGTGCATCATATCCCTGTGTAGTCAGAGGCGACCAGGGTTGCGTCAGGAAGGGCATCCGGCATAAAACCTGTGCCAAATCATTATGCGGATCATGATAGATGATCCGCTGTGGCGACCCCTCACGGGAGCAGCTGAAAGAAAAAGAAGATATATATATATATATATATATATATATATATATATATATATATATATATATATATATATATATATGAAGAAAAGGCGAATTAGATTTTGGTTTCGGTTCTGATTCAGATCAGACCTATCATTGGGATACAAAATACAAATTATTCAGCCTGTCAGAGGTACAGTATGTGCTCTAATGAATGTTTGTGGTCCCTGGAAAAAATCTGTAAACTTTTGACTCAGAACCTCAATTCTTCACTTTGTGCACAGATAAAATGCTGCCCAAACCTTATATCTGCCACTGCTTTGTTGGGCTTGCAGGTACTAAGCTCCAGCAGGTCCTCAATGGTCTGTTCACTCTGTCACGCAACAGGGTTGGATTCAGGCAACGCTCACCACAGGAGGCTTCTTGTCACATGTAAGAAACAGACGGTCCTCTCCATTGCATGATTTCAATTTGGTATCTGACACCTCTATCTTGGGAAAATGAGTTTTCACCAGGCAGCTGGCACTCACTTCACAGATACAACAATCATCTGTTGACGATTTTCTCGAGGACTCTTCATCCACTGTTTCAGCAGGCCAGTTCACTTGCATCTTGGCACCTTAAATAGATGACCCACAATGTCTTGCTGCATGCCCAATACGATTGCATACATACCAATGAATCTCAGAGCTTACCCTCCCCTTAACTTGGTTCTCACATTCGCAGCTCTTTGACCATACCGTTGACATGTATAAAAGTTATCCGTTCCTTTCAGCACAACGGGTCCATTCTCCTCTCCCTGAAACCTGGAATCAGCATACTAAACAATGGCTGGCCTGCAACGCAAGCAAAGTTGAAGATTCTCCATTGCCCTCTCACATATATGAACAGATAAATATTTTGGGAACACACCAATAAACTGTTCCTTCATGACCAGGTCATGCAAGTCATCAAATGTCTGGTCAAACAGTTATAGAATTAAAATTCAGGACAATTCATCGAAAATTTCTTCAAATTTGAAATGACGGCTCATTGAATTAGAATCTGGAGTCATTCATCACAAAACAATTCATTGCTCATCATGTCACAAGTTTGCACACGTTAACTATGCACCGTAAACCAATACCATCACTCGTAAAGAATTTGTGTTCGTGATAAAGGAGTGAATGTTTGGAGAGATCTACTCCATTTAAGTCGACGCATTACCTTTGCCTGCTTTCGCTTGTTTTCTACCGGTGGATGAAAATGAAGCCAGTGGGATAATTATCAACCTCTTATGTACTGTTAAAGAGATTGATTTTAACAACCAAAAACTACTATTAAACGCATTAGTACAAAGTAAAAAATAAAAAATATATTTAAAATGTAAAAGTTATGCCTCGTTAATTACTACCTTATAGCTATTGTAAAATCCATGCAAACATTTTCTACCAAGATGCATATATATATATATATATATATATATATATATATATATATATATATTTATATATATATATGTATATACCATCAACAAAGTACACCTCAAGGATGTATAATTACCTGGAGCATCTGTTGTGCTGATGGTCGTCAAAAGAAACCCATCTTTTGTAACATCCTGCAATCATACCATTGGCGAACCTCTTTGAAAGCAAGCACTGCATAAAAATTAATAACCCAAACATGCCGAGACTTTCAAAAAATACATTATTCAAAATTGCCGAGGGAAACACGAAACCTCATTTGGAAGCATGCTGTCACCACATTGAACAGAAGTCGGTCCGTAGCTTTGAGGAATGCAGCAGTCATGTGCACCTTCAGGCAAAAAATTGCTGTAGGTTTGATCCTGTAGCTCGACACGATCTATACCATTAAAATACCATGCAAATAGAAAAATACCACATGAAAAGGTGGGGAAAAGATAGCGCTGGCAGGAACGGTGGGGAAGGATCCGTTCCTCCTCGAATCATGTTGGTCTTGGTTATATTTTCACAAGTTTATTTGGCGCATTTTCCGTTGAGCTGTCAAGTCTTGGTTCAATTCTCGACCCCAAAATGAACGATCGGCTTGTTGCCTCGCAGGCAGGGCATCCATATGCATATATATATATATATATATATATATATATATATATTAATATAGACCATCAATGAAGTACACCTCAAGGATGTATAATTACCTGGAGTATCTGTTGTGCTGATTGTCATCAAAAGAAAGTGTGCAGTCCCAAGGATGGACCTTTAAACCAGGCGCCTCATCTCCCAACGTTAGTTGGTGGAAGTTAATTGATTGCCTTGTGTCCTTCGCGAAAGGTCGGCGAGCTATCGCCGGCATGCTGAAAAAAATCACAAATTCCTGCTTTGACCTGCAGGGGGCACTGCATCAGCAGCACAACTGCACCCCAAACAAATGATGGCAAATCTTCAGCCACGTGCTGTACGTTAACGACGTAAGCGACCTTCAATTAAACACCAGAGCAAGAATAACAAGCTCAAATGAGCTAAGATCCTCGTCCTCTTAATGACGACGTCATAAAAACGAATATGACGTCATAAAAACGAATATGACGTCATTGTGATTCATCAGGTTTGCGATAAATTATCTGTGCTAATGTCCAGATTGATTCCCGCAAACAAAATTCAAACAGCTTGCCTAGTTTCGGAGATAATGGTATGGGTGATTTCCATTTGTGGCGATATTATGACGTCAACTTTTTTTCTCGGAAGAATTTCCAAAATCGGAGATGGTTACTGCCTGCGCGTGGGCTTTCTGCATATACATGGCAAGTTTCACGAAGATCCGATGAAAACTCCTGGTTGTGAAACAAAAAAAATATCAAAAATTAGGAATGACGTCATAAAAATTGATATGACGTCATAGCGATGTATCATATGTGCGGTAATTCATCTCTGCTAATGCCCTGTTCGATTCCCGCAAACAGAATTCAAAAAGCTTGCCTCGTTTCGGAGATAATTTTTTCGGCGATTTCCACTAGCGGAGATATTTTGACGTCATAACTTTTTTCTAGGAGGAATTTTCAAAATCGGAGATGGTTACTGTCTGCGCGGGGTATTTGTACATATATAGGCCAAGTTTCAGGAAGTTTCGATGAAAACTGTAGGCTGTGAAACAAAAAAGTCCACAAGAAGAAGATGAAGAACAACAACGTGAGTTAGACTTAGAGATCCTCCACGAGGATCTAAAAATATGAAACGAATAAAAAATTGGTTCGATCATCGTTCGAAAAATTATTTGAAAAATTTAATCACCTGAACCTGAACATCGAAAAGGACAATGACATAACGAGAGATTTTTTTTTTGTCAGAGACGATTTTTTTCCTTTTTGCTGGAATGTTACGATGGTTGCGATGTTATTTATACAAGTAGCACTTCTTCTTTAGTGGCCCCAACTATTTCCATCTTGTGTCGTGAGCTAGGGAAAGTTTTTGGCCCATGTCTTTGGGCCAAAAACCAGCTGTCTACGCCTGATGTTCAATTGAAGCGAGCAGGATTATTAAAATGTTATCAGCGTGTTTGTAATTACCATCTTTTTGGTGTAGGCTATACATTGGAAATGGCAAATGTAATGTGCGATGAAACAGTGGTAAAAAAGATTCTGTAGCTTGTTTTAAATGCTGTACCTCTATATAATAATAACAAACATGGTGAAAAACTATTTGCATTGCTAATTTATCCGAAAGGTCAGGTCAGGTATGGGAGCATGCGCTGAAGCAGCGTGTCGCTGTGCCTGCTTTCCCCTGGGACTCCAGGGGCCTCCATCTGTCCACCCCCCCAGGCAGATGCCTGACCCATCCCCATCTCCTTGAGATGCCGATCAACGTGCTGCAACCGCGAGGCACATGGACAGCTCATTGGCCTCCTCCACCCATGAGGCTCCCTCGCTGAGAGAATCTGGTGAGCAGGATCAGCGTCAGGAAAATGAGCCACATGTACATAAAGACGCAGCTGATGCTCACGGACGATATGGGTAACAAATCTCATTTGAGTCTCTCTCTCAGCAACAACTCGTAGGACACAAAGTCTGACCAGCGATAGCCAAGGATTGTCTCAAAAGACCTGATACCAAAGCAGTGAAGTCTCCGTCTCAAATACTTGGTCAGAATCCACGTCTCAAATCCATAGAGCAAGACTGGAAGCACCAAGGACTTAAAGACTCAAACTTTCTTGCTCATGCATATGTACCAACAGTGCCACACCTCAAGATACAGTGAATCCATGACTCCCAAAGCCCAACCCAGACATCTATCGACATCTGGCTTAAAACAAGCGGAGACATGAATATCACTGCCAAGGTAAGTGAATCTCTCCATGTCCTCAACATCCTCACCACAAACAGGTACAGACAAAATAACAGCATCAAAGATGTCATTGAAAGCCTGGATCTTAGTTTTAACCCAGGAAACCCTTAATCCCAGCGGCTACGACTCCTCAATCAGCACCTCGAAGGCCCCCAAAAGGATATCCACTCTTCGCAAAGATGACTGCATCATCTGTGAAATCAAGGTCAGAAATGTTGACATTCCCAAATGATGCACTGCAGCTTGATCTCTCCGACATCCTCCCCAGAATACAATCCATACAAGTGCTGAAAAGTCTGATGGCCAGTACACACTCCCGTAGAACTCCAGTTCCAACTGAAAATAATCAGAGATGGTACCACCACACCTCACAGCACTCTCAATACCAGAGTATCATTCAGAAATCAGATTGATCAGTTTTGGTGGCACCCCATGAAGACCAAGAGTCCTCCAGAGGGAATCCCGATTCACTTAATCGAATGCTTTGCGGAGATCAACAAAGGCTGTGAGCGAGCAGCCCCTGCCGAAACTCTCATTTGCAATCAGTTAGGACCCAAAGAGGAAGGATATGGTGAATCGTTGACCTCTTTGGTGTAAAGCCCAACTGTTCTGGGCAGGTTGATCCTATCAGAAAGGTTGTCCCACAAAGTAGTTCAAATAATATGCACAAGCAGCTCATTGATGTTCATGACCAGGTGGTTTGATAACATTTTCGACGAGGTAAATGAACTACAGAAGTACCGTCGGCAATGAGGTGTTGTGTGCTTAATGGAGGAATTACACCTCCATCCATCCATGGGGACCATATTCTGTGCAGAGAGTTGGTGCTGCCAAAGCAGTCTCCTTGGCGAGTGGGTACAATCCTGGATGGGTCGCCACTCCGACACAGGATACCAGCAAGCTGGCACTCATTTTGCCGACCTCGGAAGGATGACGGGCAGAGTCAACCCCACCTGGTATTAATTCAACAGCAGAGGTGGATTTGAACTAAGGACCTTACGATCCTAAGCCCACCACCCAAACCATTATGCCAAACCAGGCATATTAACACCTCTATTGTTCTGATTGACAGTTTTGCTGACTACTGTAGTTGATCTAACTTCGTCTTATACTCCAAATCGACCTTTTTTTTGTATACCTTGTCGAGGCTCGTATGGAGCGAACAGACAACGCACAGTGAGGGGGGCATGAGACAAGAGGGGTGGCAGTGGGAAGGACAAAACAGTGGGGAACAGAGACATTAGATGATCTGTGGAGGGGAGAGGGATAGGACGGGGAACATGGGGTATATACAAGATGGACATTACAGGGACGTTTAGGAAGGAAAGCAGGGAATTTGAAGGAGGTGGGTTTGGGGTGGATTAATGGGGTTAGAAAAGATTGAGGATTTGTATGGGGGATGATAAGAGGTGGTGGTGAACAGCTGTTTTGACGGCCTGGAGGGAAGAATGGGATTGAACAGAGTGAGGGAGTTTATTCCATAGGCGGGGAAAAAGAGGAATGAAAGAGTGAAGGTGAGCAGTGATTCGTGATTTTGGTAGTTTTACCAGAAGGGGGTTGTTGGCGGACCTTGAGCGCCCTGCGGAAATATGGTGGGGACAAATCGCAGTACAGCAGGGGGGGGGCAAGACTGGAGAGGAGACGGTATAAGACAGAAAAACCAACGACCTGCCTGCGGGGAGAGAGTGAGAGGCCCAAGGACTCAGCCTCATCGCGGGAGATGCCGATGATCCGACATACCTTGGTTTGCACAGCATGAAGCCGAGAAAGGTGAGAAGCAGGAGCACCCGCCCCGAGTGGAGAGCAGTACTCCATCAAGCTGCGGACAAAAGCTTTGTAAGTGGTCAGGAGCTCAGTTGGGCCGAGGAAGGACTTTGCACGACAGAGGATTCCCATTCGGCGACTGGGTTTGGAGGCGAGGTTGGAAATGTGGCTTTCCCAGGAAAGGTCATGGCAGATAGTGAGACCCAGAAGCTTGAAAGAAAAGACTTCTTCCAGAGGATTGTTGTGAAAGTGGATGGGGGGGGGGGAGGGTTCCAAATGGTCCTTTCGGAGAGACATAGTGAGAGTGTGAGATTTGTCCAGATTTAAAGACATGTTCCACGTGTTGGACCAGTTTGTGATTTTACCCAGATCTGTAGTGAGCGGAGAAGCTGCTGCTAAAAGAGCAGGGCCTGCTAAAGAAAAGTCAGAGAGATCATTGATGAAAACCAGAAAAATAACAGGGCCCAGAACGCTACCTTGAGGAACTCCAGCCTGGACAGGAAGGGGGGATGAAAGAACTCCATTTAGGGCCACACGCTGATTGCGACAGGAGAGGAAGTCTGTGAGCCATGAGGGGAGACGGTCTTGGATACCATCGGAAGACAGTTTGGTGAGCAGGGAAGCATGCCAGATCATGTGAAAAGCACGTGATATGTCTGGGGATATGGCTCTGATTTCATATCCGGCATTGAGGACGTCCATCCATGAATGAAGGAAAGAAAAATGTGAAAATTAGACAATTTGACTTGTACTCCACATCTTTTTACAGACCGAAAAATACGGTATTCACCGACTCTTCACAGAAGACACAATGGGATCTTTAATGTCTACCAACTAATTGTAGTGGACGGGACACCTGGCTAAACGTCTACCCGAGAGACAGCACACCTTGTGCCTGCGAAACACCAACAAAACAGTTTGTAATTGAGTCGAGAATCAAACCCAGAGAAACACCTTCAAGGTAAGTGCACGACCTCTCTTCAACACCCTGTCAGACTGAGATATTATTTATATTGACGCAATATTACTGGTGCTACATTAGTGTTGTAATGCTTTTTAGTATACTATACTACAGATTAAAAAAAAATAAACGTTTTACTACATTATTGCTGCTTGCGAGTGATGGATGTGGATCTTTTTGGTCATTTGCCACTGTGTCAGTGTGGTGGTTCTTGTCATAGTTGTTGAAGATATTTCCTTTGTTTTTTTATCATCATGTGAATAGTTCGCTGACGTTGTACTGCTGAGTTCAAGCATACCGAACATGCGGGCGAAGCCCAAAATGACCCAAGCAGTCGAGCGAAGTAGTACGACGTCGAACAATTTCCCACATACTGTATCTTCCCCCTTTGTCTTTGTATAAATTACCTCAATGGAGGGAGAGAAAGGATCTCCATCGGAATGATCTTAAATATAATGAATTAATACAAATAATCATGAAAAAAACAGCCTCTTCTCCCATTGTCTGTTACATTATAAGAATTTCTCTGAACACAAGTATACCACTGTATCATCATCATATGGTAGTAGTATGCTGCCAAATCCTTCGACAATCAAACTTCTCTAATTGTGCCTAAACACACAGGTAAACACTCCAAGTTTGGGTGGAGTTCTGAAGATAGAGAAATTAGGTGATACCTTCACAGTCTTCTCAACGGATAAATATGATTAGAGCCAGGTTATGAATATGCAGTTCGTAGTCCCTCTTTCAACTGGAGTGGCTGTAAAATAGCCTTTTTTTTAAGGCAGGAACAATGTCACATCAGGAAGATAATATAGTAGACCAATGAACATTCAATATGTTTTAGTCACCTCATGGAATTTCCCAGTCAGTTTCAAATAAAAGTGTCGCGTCAGAGGCCCAGCTAACGTGGACGCTCTGCGCCGGAGGTCTAATGAAGACCTCTGAGAATGACCAAAATGACGTTTCCACTTATTGCGTTCAGAATTAACTATTTAACAAGTTATGATCCCCCAAGGATCGTTCAAATAAAGCTAAGACTGGCGCTTGCTTACGTGCAGGAATGCAAAAGTGGGAAGATGCTTCTTATAATTCAGGGTTTATTAAAATGTCTATGAGGATTTGCCTGGTGTTGGCGCAGTGGTTAGGGCAGTGGCTTGGGACTCAAAAGGTCCTGAGTTCAAGCCCCGTTGGGACACTGAATTTATATATATATATATATATATATATATATATATATATATATATATATATATATATATATATATATATATATATATATATATATATATACCAAGTCAAAAACACCAGGGGGTTGACTCAGCCTGCCATCCTTCCGAGGTCGGCGAAATGAGTACCAGTTGTACTGGGCCCGGTGTATGCCCCGGTTAAAATAGGTGTACCATATCCCTGTGTGTCGTAAGAGGCGACCAGGGTTGCGTCAGGAAGGGCATCCGGTGTAAAAACCTATGCCAAATCATTATGCGGATAACAAAACCAATTAGACGGTTGATCCGCTGTGGCGACCCCTAACGGGAGCTAGCCGAAAGAAGAAGAAGATATGAGGATAAGGATGGACAAGACACCAATAAATAATAGACGGAACGAACCAAGCCGTCGTCAGACACAGATATGGAAGAGGGGAAAATACTCAAACTTGTGTCCAAGAGACATAACTCTGCTAATGGTGCCGACAATATCAGATTCAAATTGTTAACAAGGGAGTTGGCAGGTACTTGAGGCAGACACAATCTGGTGTTTCTGTAACAAAACCAGTGGTTGTGCAGGCTGATATGGTACAGGGTGAAGGTGTAGCACGGAGTGGAAGACAAGAGGATGGCGATGAGGAATGGAAAAGAGAATGTGGCATTTGTGTGATCAAGAAGAGTGACGAAGCACAAGGAGAAGAAGAGTGACAACGCACAAGGAGATGATCAAGGCAGAAGTCCAACTTCCATCTGCTAACTGGCCCTCACATACTCGTCCACAGCTCTAAAGCCCTTTTGGACCACCATTCCAGCGTGCGGGTCCCACAATTGTCTGTCCACTGTCTGTGGTGGTGAAATATTTTGGTTTTACGAGGGGCCATCCTGCCCCCTAAAGTGTCCAACCTTTCTCCAGGACTCCAGAGCTCATTGCAACACCGTGGCCTCTAGTTTTCTGGCCAAACGGCCGATGATGCTCTCATTTAAAGCCTATGGTGCTTCCTTTTCCGCTGAAGTCCTCTACATGTCCTCACCTGTACATGAGGTTTTACATGACACAATCTTCCCCTATTTTGCTCTTTTATTTACAATCACTGCTTCCTTGGTGCACGTTTTACCATGCAACTTACCACGGACAGATCCCTGATACCGGGGTAAATGTAAGCTACTCAAACACATGGTCCAGACTATTCTTACCACATTCTAGCTGTGGATGTCACCCCCCCCCCCCACGCCTCCTCCTCTGACTTCCACATAACACTGCCCCATCCCTGTAACCTTAGCTTCTTGCGAAGGATTCCCATTGGTAAATCAACATTCTGACTTTAACACTTGGAGAAACACCTAATTTTCTTATCCGCTAAATTAGAGAGGGTTGTGGGAGGTGAGCTATAGGTACCTTACCTCTAATCCTTACCATACTATTCCTTTGTTTCAAAAAGTTCAACAAAAATGTTTACGAATTTCCGATATACAAAAGTTATTTGTTCAATTCATCTGCTGCTCTCTGGTGTCCTAAGGGTGGGGAAAGGAGATGGCAAAAGACACGAAGCAAACAGGCTGCGGGACTGCCATTCCGGCATGCTGGTCTCGCAACTGCCTGCCCGCTGCCTGTAGCGGTGCAATCTTTTAGTTTTACGAGGGGCTGTTTTATCTTACGGATCTTAAAGATAATTTCACTTAACCAATTCAAAATCCTCGAATTGACAACATCTCTCAGTGGATGTCACCTGCCCCAGCTGTCAGCTGAGCCCAAAACACAATTTTAAATATACCCATCAATTTTATGGGCTATCTGTCCTCCATAGTACATATCAAGTCACATGTGACCGAGTGGAGCACTCTCAAATAACCATACACATCCAAACATCTTATCAATCAATCATCGTCATAATAACAATACATCTTTGCAAGGCCATGGCATCACAATTACCTGCAGGTGTGGCCTCAGCTCGGCAATGAGGAGGTCCTATAATTGTGGTATTGCAGTTTGTGGATGCCCGTAGTAAAACAAAGTCCCAAAACAAATGATTCCCTTGGGCCCCTCCCTTGACTTCCTGTCCCACTTTCCCTCCCCTAGGTGATGAGAAGGAATGACAATGAGGAGGTGGCATTCACGCCTCCACTCAAGGTCAAACTCGGGAAGTGACAAATCAGAGAGATGATCAAGGCAGAAGTCCAACTGCCATCTGACAACTCACGTGCACGCACCTAAGTGGTTCTTCTGCCCTCCGGGACCACCTTTCCAGCATGCGTCTGGAACTGCAATTGGCTGTCCACTACCTGTGGGTGGCATCATCTTCCGGGCCATACCACCCCATGGGATGCCCCCTCATATAATGTTGTGCCCCTTTCCAGAGCTCTGCAGCTCACTGCAAAGCTGTGGACTGTAGCAAACCACCCTATAATGTCCTCATTTAAAGCGTGTAGCACTTCACATCTCCTTTTGAACTCAAGTCTTCCACTTGGCCTCACCAGTAGGGAAAGAATACTGGTTCTGGCTCACTTTTCCCCATGTAAATGAATGGGGGATTTTCAGCCATGAAATTTTTCTTTTTTTTCCCCTGAAAAAATAAATCCCCTTTTTAGCCCAAGGTATATTTATTTGTCTCCCCTTTTAACCTGGAGCCTGGTGTTGGCTTAGTTGTTAGGGTGGCGGCTTGGGATCCCAGGGTCCTGAGTTCAAATCCCGTTGGCTGCTGAATTAACACCAGGGGGTTGACTCAGCCTGCCATCCTTCCGAGGTCGGCGAAATGAGTGCCAGTGTACTGGTCCCGGTGTATGCCCCGGTTAGAATAGGTGTACCATATCCCTGTGTGTCGTAAGAGGCGACCAGGGTTGGTGTCAGGAAGGGCATCCGGCCATAAAACATTGCCTCAAGAAAAAGCCAAACCCCTGCACAACAGGGAAAAATGGCTGTAAAAACGGTCATTTTTTTATTTCCCCTTTTAACCTAGGGGCTCTCTATTCAAATCGCCCATACAACAAGATAAAGATTTGTTAAAGGTGATTCTAAAGAAATATCTGAAACGTCTAAGCCTCGGGGCACTCTTTATCAAATAACCAATGCATATTGTTTAGCTCACTCATTGAACCTATAAACATTTGTTCATTCTCAAATTCCTTCAATAGTTTAATTTTCTTTGCACAATAATCCCCATCTAAAATATTGAAAAACAAAACATTTGAATCTTTATATTTTTTAAGATACCCCTTTTGTGCCATTACGAAATGATAAACTTCTCTTAATGATCTCATCTGACCACCTCCTGAGTTGCATATCATTTTGATATTGTAGTAAATTATTTTTCCATTGTTCAATTGATAACCATCAAATTTTTCAGTCCATTCAAACATATTTATTATTTTCTTTACATCCTCTAACTTATTGGTTTTTAAATTGATTCGCATATTTGTTTTATTTACCTTTGTTTTAGATATTTTTTCAATAAGACTTATTTGATATTTTTCACATTCATTATGTTTTCCATTTATATACCAAGACTGAGATTTTCTCCACTCTTTAGTTTGACTAATACTTGGTTCGACCATTTATATATTGTGAAAAACGCGGCGGAAGCCCTTAAAAACCCTAACCCATCTTCCCATCGTTAAAACTTGTGTCCATATGGAACACAATATTCTATTCACTCTATCATACAATACCCATATGGAACACAATCTATTTTATACACTCTATCATACAATATCCATATGGAACACAATCTATTCCATTATCTAAAATAAATCTCTTATCATCAAAGGCTCCTAATGCCTTTTTATTTACTTCTTCACTATATATCTTATGTTTATAACTTCTTATTGTATTCATTTTCCTATATTCTTCTTTGTTATTCATCAAACAATTATAATAATTTCTAAAAGTTATTGATTTCTTTATTACATATTTCTTTATTCCCTTTAACCTTTTATCAATCTGATCACCATACTTATAAGCATATGCCTTTGCTCTCAATCCAATAAACTCACTCATTACTTTTCCACCCAACTCATCCTTAAACTTACCAATAACCTTTTCATTCTTTTTGAAAATAACTCACTCTTCTTACTAAAATTACTTGTATCATATACTCCAATGTTTTTCTTCATATCCTTATAAACATCATCAGTTTTTATATCTAGAATAAAACTATCGGTGTCCATATACAACAATGAAGCATTTTCACCATACTCTTTCTTTAAATCATTATACAAATAATCATACATCAATATCTTTGATAAATCAAGAACTGCTGTTCCAATATAAATTGGTTTATCCATGACAATACTTTCCTTTTTCATATGAATAGCAGAAAAGTTCTCTGAAAAAACCTCTTCTCTCTCAAAACTTGGTTTATTTATCAATCTAGAAGCTTCTTTCCAAGATGTTGCAAATCTAATGTTTTGCCTGTTTCTAACATTCTCCATTGTCTTTCCAAAGACAGCATTATTCATCAATTTATAGAATTCCCCTTCAAATTTTACTTTTGTATTTGTTCTCATATCTGTATTGAATTTAATATACTTTTTCATCCAAGGACTTTGTTTAAATTTTAAAACTCTATGAATTTTAGCTACTCTCAACCCAGCAGATAAATATTGTCTCAAGTTCCTTTGATGCAAAACATATCCCTCTTTATCATAGAATGTTGTTAATAACTTTTCTGTTGATTTGCCTTTAATATTAAAACTTTTATGATAATCACTGAACCATTCTTTCTTTGGGGTTTCTTTCTCACATGCAAAAGGAAGGTCTTTATGCTTATTATGAAGATCACTCGGGTACTTCAAATCAACTTCAAAATAATAACCTTCTTCTTTGTCATTCAATTTCTCTTGAGAAGAAATAACAATATTCATCAAAGCCTTTTCATAATCCTTTTCTTCCACCCACTCTAATTTACCATAAGGCAGAGATTGAGACATTGCCCATCCATACAAATTATTAGCATCAAAGTACATCAAATAATTACTATCTTTTTCACTCTCATAATTTGGAAGATATTTATTATTTGCTTTAGCATATCTTTTTGAACATACTTGTGATATTCCACCTCTCTTAGACTTCTCAATCATCAAAAGCATATCTACATCACTGACTAAATCTATATCTTGTTTTGTCATTTTCAACATTGCACTCCAAGCTAAACCAGGAGCTGTGAAATAGTGGGCAGGATCTAATCCATAACAATTTTTATTATGACAGAGTGATCTAAAAGCTTCAAACACATCAGCTAACAATAAAACATCTGTTTTTAGATACAAATCATGATATTCTCCAAGGTTCTTTATCTTAAATATTTTCCAAATTTCTTGTGCGTGTTTATATTCCTTTTCACTTATCTCTTCTTCATAAAGGTTATTATAGAAACTTTCTTTTGAAGGAAGTTGTGTTTCTTTAAATCTCATAAATGAATCCATATAACCATAAGGATAAATTCCCTTACTTGTAAGAATTTTCTCTTTACTTTGAATTTCATTCCTTGTTTCAATTTCCTCTCTAGTTAGAATTCCCTCTTTAATCAGAATTTCATCTATAATCAGAATTTCCTCTTTAGTTAGAATTTCATTCTTTGTTCGAATTTTGTGTATAATTAGAATTTCATCTTCAGTAAGAATTTCTTCATTCATTTCCCCATTAATTAGAATTTCCTCTTTACTTTGAATTCTCTCTTTAATCTGAATTTCCTCTTTAGTTAGAATTTCCTCTTTTGGAAAGAATGAATTAAGATTTGGAAAAGAGCCCGTGGAGCTTAGATTTGATGCGAGGTTGGCTAGTGGCGTTCCCATAAACTTGTAAGAATCAAGAAACCTTATACGAGTTATAGGTTTTGTGAATATCATTTTTGTAAATGAAATATACTTTTGACTTGTGTTTGTTATGGCAGAAATATTCCCTGGTGTTTTTGAAAGTTCATTTATAAATAGATGTGTGTCATAGTTGGCGCTGTTGTGAAGAAAGACTGGAATAAAAGAAGGTAATTTATAATTAAGATTACAACAGGAATGAGCGGGACCTCTATATTTACCAGTAAGATGACAATGATCCCTAACTTTAGACTCCTCAATTTCCTCCTCACAAATATGACAGATATTGTTCTTTCTAAATTCTAATTTTTCTTCTATGGTTAATTTCATCGGTTCATTTGTTTCTTTCATTAATTTACTTAGTCTTATACAATCCTTTTCTAATCGTTTTACAAACTCTTGTGAAGCATTTTTTCCACTATACTGTTCAAGTTTATTATACTTTTCTCCAACAGATGATTTGATATAATAACAGAAACCACAAGGAATATGTTTTTGATATTTATTTGTATATGGTTCTTTTGGATTAGGAGAAGCAGTATTTATCTTTTAAGGATACATTCAAAATCAGCGTATATCACAAATGGGTGCATGATAGATTTATTATAATCTTCAAAAGAAATCTTTTCACCAGGTTTAGGCATTGTAATTACAGCTGATTTATGATTACTACAATATTTTGAATGTTGTTCTAATCGTTCTTTTGTATGAAATGAATTAAGACATCGCTTACAAGGATATATTTTGTTTGCTGTTCTGAATACCTGAGAAGAGATTAATCTTGATAAATTATTGATGTATGTGTAATGTGAATTATTTCCAACACTAAAATATAAAAGATCAATGTGTGTTTCTTCATTTTTATAGTTGTTTGAAATTTTTAATATTTGAACTTTGTTTGTATCCGTTAATCCATATACATTAATAGAAAGATTATTCTTTTTCTCAAATTTAGGAATATCTGTTAGTGGCATTGGGAAATTAAAATCTTTAATGTCCAAGGTATTCTCATATTTCATATATTGTTTTACTCTTTCTGAATTACATTTTGGTGGATGTAAGTGAGCAAGAACAGACCAGAGAAAACATTTATTATCATTATTCTTAATATTAACAACTGCCTTCTTTCGTTTTATTTCTTTTGGTAATTCAATATAAGAAGAAGCTTTAAGAGGGTTTGATTTTAGAATGTGTACATCTAAAAAGATGATTTTTTTAATATTGAATCCACTTCCTACCACTGTATTATCAACATCCTCCTCTTGTCTTGATAGTTCTTCATAAACCCCACTATTCAAAAAATCTTGAAATGATGTTATAAAATGAAGATCTGTCCTCATATAAGGAGTTTGTTCTTCATCTTGTCTTTTCATATTCATTTTCACTCCCATATAAAACTTTAAAGTTTTCATTTCTTTTAATGTTTTTTAATAAATTTTTCAACATCAGGTTTCACTATTTCAATTGATTCAATTATTGATGATGGACCGGGTTCTCCAAATTGAAAAATCCTTATTTTTATATGCCCTTTAAATGCCCCATCAGTGTTTTCAATATAATAGTCTCCCTTTACTTTAAACTCATTTTTCTTGTGTTTTTGTGATTGAAGATGCCTATTATAACTACTCTTCAAAACATCCTTTGAGCAGGTATCACAATGTTTTCTTTCCAACTCAAGAGGGGATATTTTGTGAAATAGATTAAATGTGTGTTTGTTGGTTCGGAGGTGTTTTCTATAATGTTTATATTCGTGATTACAAACATCGCAGTATGTTGTATTCACCATATTTATATAATAAAACTTTGCTTAAACTAAAAATTTCTTGATGAAAATTTCGTTTATTTTACAGGTGAATCTGTGCTTAAACTAAAATTTTCTTGATGAAAATTTCGTTTATTTTACAGGTGAATCTGTGCTTAAACTAAAATTTTCTTGATGAAAATTTCGTTTATTTTACAGGTGAATCTGTGCTTAAAACCATTTTATCCTCCAACTTTTTCACTTAATAAATACAATGTTTCAAGACACAAAAGACAAGTTTCAATCAATCTCTTCATTTGTTAAAGATGCTGAGAAATATGTCAAGGATGTAAAATTGAACAAAGATAAATATAACAACTATTGGATAAAAACAATTATGGTGGATATGATGAGTTCTTCAATTTACTTCAGTGGAAGGGCTTTTAGTATACCTGGAAGAACATCAATTAAGGTATCTCTAACAAAAGTTTCTCCTCTCCTTCTGGCAATATATTCAAAACTAGAAAAAGCAATGAAACAAGAAAAGGTATCAAAAAATAAAAACCTTATGGATGAAGCTTTAGAAAGAAAAGATAAGACCATCTGTAATATGCAAGGAGAAATTTGTATTTTTTTCAACAACCCTAAAGATATAAATCCTGATGAAATAAAGGATGTTAATATATCAGGTGAAATGACATTTCGTTCAATTGTAGTTAAGGATCATTTTAAAATTACCTTTAATATAAAAAATGTAGCAGTTGAATCTGTTAATGAAAAAATGTATATCGATATCGATGGTAATGTTTTTCTACTAATTAAATGAGCCAATATTCAACTGAAGATTTTGAAGATTATGAGAGTGATTATGATACCGAGAGTTTGCATTCAAACGATAGTTATGACACCGAGAGTTTGTGTTCAAATGATAGTTATGAAAGTATAGATGATTCTGAAAGTATCGAAGATGATATCGAAGATGAATTTCAGTTTAAGTAAAGTTTTACTTTATAAATATGAATAGTTTACTCGATTTTGAGCCTCTTGAATTCCATGATTCTCCATATGACAAATTTGAGAATTGTCCTGCGTGTGAAAGACGGGGATTAAACACAGAGTCAAAAGCCTATAAACAATGTATATTCTGTGATTATCTTCTAATTAATGATAATCAAAAATATAAAAAGGAAAATAATTCTTTTAGATTTACACCAAAAATGAATTACTTTACAAGATTGATTCGAGAAATGAATGTAAAGAACGAGGGTGAGAACACACCTTTCCTTACAAGGGAAGAAACTGAACGTATTAGAGAAATGTTCAAAGGATTGTTGTTATATCTTATTCATGGATGTGATTTTCAGGGAAATATCAACACAAGATATTGCATAAATAAAATAATGGATTATCTTGAAATTAAACCTGAACTTAGGATAAAATATAGAATTTCGAAAAAAGCCAAGAATAAATTAAATAACCTGTTTTCCAAATATATAAATGAATGATTTTTTACCTATTTGGGAAAATAAGATAAAATTTGACAACCATAAAAATCTCCCAAATTCATTAAGATGCCTCATAGTTGGTTCAAGTGGATGTGGAAAAACCTGCTTACTTTTAAAGATGCTCCTCACTCCCAACTTTTTAGATTATGATAATTTAATAATTTTCACAAAGTCGAGTTTTCAACCAGAGTATCAACTACTCTCACAAGGTTTTAATGCTGGTCTTCAAAAAGAAGATATAATCGGTTTATTTAAACTTCAAAAAAACCTAAATGATTTTAACATTGAAGATATAATACAACTATTTTGTGATACACAGAGATGTAAAAAGAAATCAAAACCGATAACTTGTATTCTGAGTGATAATACGGATGATATACCGTCTCCCCAAGATTTGGATAAATCCAAAAAGAACCTCGTTATCTTTGATGATTGTGTTAATGAGAGAAACCAAACGGTAATGGACAGCTACTACACAAGAGGGAGACATTCTTCTTGTAATTGTATTTATCTTAGTCAATCGTACTTTCAGCTTCCTCGTCGTTCCATCAGAAACAATGCTAATACTTTTATTTTATTCAAGTTAAATTCAATAGATATAAACAATTTTTGGAGAGACAATTGTTCTACATTATGTAGTAAAAAGGAATTTGGGGATTACATGAAACACACGACTGAAAAATATAAATATATTGTTGTGAAACAAGATGAGATATTAAATGATATTTTTCAATAAATAAATGGATGCGAAAGAAAGAGCAAGAAGATTTAGGGAACATCAAGAGTTGGTTTCAAAAGTTGTAAAACAGCAGGAAGACATAAAGAAGAAACGCAGACAGAAACTAACGGGCGAAGAAGCATTTGAAAGAAAACAAGAGAAATTTTTTAAACCACTTTTAAAAACTTCCCAAGGAAAAATGAAAGATGTTTCCACATTTCCCACGGTAGAATATACTCCTAAAAAACTTCAAATGTTAAAAGATTTCAGTCAAATGACGGAGGAAGAATTAGAGCATTTAGGAGAATTAGAATATGATGATGAAGGTTTATTTCAACAACTGGAAGAGATTAATCGACCCCCTGATTATATTGTGAATGCTCTTCAAAACAATGAATATTCAGCGGATTCAAAAACCAAAGCAGGACTCATTCCAACAGAACAATCAGCAATATTTCATCTTGTTCAAGAAAAGGTATTGATATTTAATGATGAATTAAGGTTCTTGGGTTCTGCTCAACCCCCTGTTAAACTAACTCCAAGATTAATGTTTCTTCTCACAAAAGATGGAAGACAAGGTTCAACTGTGAGGGATGAATCAAAGTATATTGATAAACCATTGGATATGGAAAATAATGATGATAGAGTATATATTGATCTGCTGAACACTCTAAATTATAAGGTTATTCTTTCTGGTAAAAGTAGGAAGAATGAGAAGGAGAAACACATTATTCAGGCTTTAAGTATCCTTGGTTCAGGTGTTAGTTTTCTTCCAAATGACCCATCGCAATTAGTTAATAGACTGTTATTGTTGTTAGGCAGTAAGAAGGCTGGAAATAACAATTGTTTTAATGAAGCATCAGCCATTTTAGACCAGTTGATGAACATGAAAATAATTAATAAATATCAATATAAAGACATTTTATCTCATATTAAATAAGATGAGAAGCACAATCCTTAGTTTCAATTTCACAACAAGCGACCACACATCTTCATTCCCATACCCACTACAACTTGACACAACAAAAGAATATGAGGCATCTTTATTGTCCATGGAAACTTATAATACCTTATTTAATATAACCGAGAAAAATGACAAGTTTAGTTATAATCCAGGAAGTGGATACAAAACGATAACAGTCTCACCCGGAGCATATGAGATTTCTCAAATATCTTCCGAAATTGCTCGTCTTATGAAAGAACAGGGTGATGAACCAAAAAATATTGTTATAAACATTCAAAAACATACTTCAAAATCAACGATTAAAGTTAAAAATAACTACAAGGTTGATTTCACAATTGATAATTCATTTAGAGAGTTATTGGGTTTCTCCTCAAAAAAGATTGAAACTAATGGGACGTTTTACAGTGATAATGTCATTCAAATATCCTCAGGAATAAATTCGGTGTTAATTCACTGTGATTTGATTGATGGTGCTTATAATGATGGGAAAAAAACAAATACAATATTTTCATTCAGCGCATACTCAACCCCAATTGGTTATAAATTCAATATGGAACCCAAAAATTTGGTTTATCTTCCTGTGTCAGGAAAAACCATACACAGAGTAAATTTTAGGATAACCGACCAAGATAATCGTGTGATTTCTTTTAATGGAGAAGTTATATCCATCAGAATTCACCTACGTGAAGTTTTCCAATAAATAAATACGATGGTTATTTTGAGGAAACACGAGTTGGGAAAATATAAAATAATTACAGGGGATGGGATGTTCCTTTCCCCATACTACAAGGGTGAAGGTATGTATCTTGGTAGAGGATACTATAAACCTAAGAGACAAAGGGGTGTTGGACATCAATTTAGAGGAGATGGGATAATTGATACTCTCATGGGTATTGGTTCAACTATTCTTAAACATAAAGATCTAATTGGTTCAACTGCTTCTGCTGTGGGAAATGTAGCAGGTGCCGTAAAGAGTATAAAAGATGCTCAGAAGGAATCTCATAAATTACAAGCAATAAAAGAAATTAAGAAAGGCAAAACTCAGTTGTCCCCCAAGAACGACAGAAAATAATTCAAATACTTGGATCAGGGTTTCAAAAGTTTTAACATCTTTTTTTCCTAAATAAATACAAGTATGGAAGCAATTGATAGTATCTATGATTTGGATGATACTATTATTATCTCAAACTCCACTAAAAAGAAGATTACTTCAAGGTAAATGCAATAACTGGAACAGACTGGAATACGAATGGTACAAAAAGTTTTGAAATAAATAATCAACAAACCTATTTGAATCTCTCCGAAAGTTTCTTGTTGTGTAAATTTAAATTCACTAAGGCTGGGAATAACACAAACGCTACACTTGTAAATGATTTCTTCTGGAAAATGTTTGATAGTGTGCGTTTGTATATTGGAACACAAGAAGTTGAAGCGGTTGATTATGTCTCTGCTGTATCTGAAATGATAAAATTTACACTCTATACATTCAGTGATAGAATGGGAAAGGGGTCTGTCGAAGGTTTTATTCCTGATATGTCAACGGGAACAAACACAGACCCTGGGTATACTCAAAGGAAAGGAATGTATAATGATGATACAAAAGCAGAAAATAGTTTTACTGTGGCAGTTCCTCTTAAAGGTATATTTGGATTTTGTGATCATGATAAAGTTCTGTATGGCCTTAAAATTAGATTTCAACTTCAAAGGAATGATAATGAAAATCGATTGCTTTTTGGTGTTGGTAGTGCTTTTGGTGATCAGAATAAATTTGTAATTGAGGAAATGAGTTGGTATATCAGTGAATATACTCCTAATCTTAAAACAGAAGAGATGTTGAATCGAAGACTTAACTCAAAGAAACCACTCAGTGTATCATACCTCAAAAGAAGATGTCAACACGTTAAACTCAATCAAACAACTTACACGTGGAATTTGGGTGTTCTGGAAGGAAAGCCACGATATCTGTGGATCATTTTTAAAAAGCCAGATGGTGATACTGCGACTGATAAGAATAATGCATTGAGTGATAATGCTAAGGTGAAACAACTTCGCGTTTCTCTAGATGGAACATTTTACCCACGAGATAGATTGGAAATTAATTGGGAAAAAAATGATTTTGCTGAAGCATACAAGTCTTACCAAAAGGTGTGTGAAAGTAATGGAAATAAAGAACCTATTTTGGATATGACAGCATTTAAAAGTTTGTATACAATCTATGCGTTTGACCTGAGCGCTCAAAAGGAAACTATAAAGTCTAATCGAGTGGATACTTCCCTATACATTGAAAGAGGAGAGAGTGAAGAAGTTGATACATATTGTTTGCTTTTGGAAGAAACAGAATTGCAGATTAATACAGATAATGGTGTGATGATTAGTCTCACATAATTTTTTGTTAAATAAATGAGTGGCAAAGTACCAACTGGGGTATATGTTAATCAAATCAATCTTCATAAACTATCATCTTGTGTTCAAAATCAAAAGCCTTGTACGATTAACGTTAATACAATTCAGAGAAAAGGAGCAGTAAGAATTGATGTTTTTCTCACAAGAGAACAGGTTAAAATCTTGAATGACACTGGCTCACTTAAAATTAAAATGACAAAACCAATGTTGAAAAAATATTCAATAAGAGAGACGAGTGGAGGATTTCTCCCATTTCTAATTCCTTTATTTGCTGGTTTAAGTGCGGTTGGAGCATTGACGGGTGGTATTTCAACAGCGGTGAAAACTGCCAACGAAAGGAAGGCTCAACTCCAGGCTCAAAAAGAATTGGAAAGACATAACAAAGAGTTGGAGAAACAAATTAGTGGAAGTGGTGTAATTGTAGATTTTGCTGAAAAACTTGAAGGTCTGCCTGATAAAGCGAGATTGTTAGTTGGAGATATGCTTTCTTCTATAGCACAAGCAGGTGTAAAATTAACGAAAAGAGGTAATGGATTATATCTTTCTAATAAATAAATGAGCATTGATGAGTGGTTGAAAAAATTTGGAAAGAATACAACATCAAATTTACAACTTGTCAAATATTGTAAGAAATTAAAAATTCATAATGTGGTTATTTGTATGAGAGATGAATTAACAAATGTGCCGAAACATACAAAGAATATTATTATGAACTTAGAAGATAATAATGGGAACGGTTCTCATTGGGTTTGTATTTTTAATAGTCAAGACAAATATTATTTTGATAGTTTTGGTCTTCCACCACCTGTTGAAGTCATAAAATTCTTACAGAATGGTGTTTATCAAACATTTCAAGTCCAAGAATTAAATTCCAAGTGTTGTGGCCAATTATGCCTATATGTGTTATTTCAACTCAACAAAAATAAAAAATTTTATGATATTATTTTTAATCTAATATAAATGACTTATGTTGGTAAAGATGGTTCTATCTTTGGTTTATCTCAAGAACTGGATATTGATTTCTCAAATTATTACACAAAGGCACAGGCTGAACGACATAAATATAATATAACCAAAAATATTAACATGAAAAATGCTTATAAATTAAAAAATTATCCAAGCCCGACTGACGCGAATGACTTGGTGAGATTAAGCGATTTATCACAATATATATCCTTAAATAAAACGGCTGTGTATTCCAAAGATACAGAAGTGTTGATATTATCTCCAGGTCATACAGAATTCACAGTTCGAATTAAAATAAATTTTTATAAAGAAGGGCGTATCGTTTGTATGAGAATAGAACAATGGGGATATGATATGAATGATTTAGGGTATAATTGGTCATTTAAAATTAACCTCGAAGACCTGGAACAATTAAATCAGTCTCGTAAGGAAGAATATTATCCACTTGGTATCGAGAATGAGTTTTGTGGGGCTACGATTAGTAAACAACAAATAAAAGAATTTAATAAGGGTAAATATAATAATGGTTTTGCCCTTGTTTATCTCATGAAAACAGAAAAAACAGGATTATATATAATAAGTAAGGAAATACAAAATGATTTAACTATGGGAAGATGGGGAGGTGTTTCGTGCCATAATATTGTTCTAACATATATTTCTAATACATAAATGACAGCAAGAAGGCTTCAAGAAAATTATCATTTCTGTGTCCAAGCATACCTTCAAGAAAAGGGTATTCGGTATTTTAATAAATATGTTCTACAACATAAGAATGAGGTATTTTCAATAAAAGATTGGCATTATGCTGATGTTGATAAACCGACAACTTTAGATTTAATTAGAATGTTAAATAATGAAAAAATTATAAAGTTAAGAAAAGGTAAGGCTCTTTTAGAAATTCAAAAGAAATTTTATTGGTTTCCTGTTGTAAAAAAATTATTTTGGATACAGGAATAACAAGAAATCCTGATGAATATATGTATAATATTCTATGGGGTGTAAGCGATTCAAGGATAGTAAGGGATGAGGAAGGAGTTGAAGAAGAGAGGGAAGAGGAGGAAAAGGAGAAGAGGGAGAAGAAAGAGAAGGAGGAAAAAGAGAAGAGAGAGAAGGAGGAGAGGGAGAAGAGAGAGAGGGAGGAAAGAGAGAAGAGAGAGAGGGAGGAGAGAGAGAAGAGAGAGAGGGAGGAGAGGGAGAAGAAAGAGAAGGAGAGGGAGGAGAGGGAGAAGAAAGAGAAGGAGGAGAGGGAGGAAAGAGCGAGACAAAATAAATATCAAAATATGGAAACCAGTGAGATTAAAAAAGATTAGGGGTATTACAGAAAATAACTCAACCCACCGAGGAGGAAAACAAAGAATTGATAAGTCTATTTACAATACTTTCGACAAGACTATTGACATCGAGAAGACAGGATTTTAATTCTGTTTTTCATTTTTTTTTTTTCTTAAATAAATGGGGGAGAGAGTGAAGGCATTTCTAAGGATTCTTTATGTTTTAAAAATCAAGATTCAAATGTGCATGTTGGAAACTAAAAAGGTTTTTGCACTCTGCAGGAATTTTTCTCATAAATAAATGAGTTATTGTCTCAAATGTAAAAAGAAAACTAATACTAAAAATATTTCATATATTAAAAGTAAAAATAACAGGGTTATACAAAAAGGTATATGTTCGGTGTGTGGTTCAAAAAAAAATCAATTTATCTCCCAACACAAACTAGGAGGAGATATCCAAAAGTTTTTATCAGGAAGTAAATTTACAACTACTGGAATACCAGGGGAATTACATCTTCCAGGGTATTCTTTCTGTGGCCCAGGCACAAACTTGGATAAAAGATTAGATGAGGCAGACAATCCTAAATCCTGGAGTCGGCCTATCAATAGAGTTGATGAAGTGTGCATGAGACACGATATTGATTATGGGAATACCACAACGTTGGAAGAAAAGCATGAAGCCGATAGAGAAATGTTGTATAATTTGTCTCTGATACAAAATCCAACCTTGAGAGAAAAAGTTGATCGGTTCATTGTGAAGAAGATGATCAGTGCTAAATTGAAACTTGGACTTGGAAATTCAAAAAACTTATAGGCTCTAATGATGCCATTAAGACTGAAGAGCAATTAGCTGATGAATTACATAAACCAATATTCACAAAGTTTCAGAGAAGGAAAGTTTATTCCAAGGAAGTAGATTATATCTGGTCTGCTGATTTGATTGAACTCAATAATGATAAGGGGTACAAGTATGCTTTAACCGTTATTGATTTGAGGAGTAGATATGCGTGGGTTGTACCATTAAAAAACAAAACAGGTAATACTCTTATGTTAGCCTTCCAACAGATATTTAATAAAAGTAAGAGAAAACCTAAAAAATTGTGGACTGATGAGGGTAGGGAGTTTTATAACAAGACATTTATGAATTTTCTAAAAAATAACAGTATTACATTATACAGTACCTTTAATGAAGGGAAGGCAGTTGTTGTTGAACGTTTTAATCGTACCTTAAAAGAGAGACTATATAAAAAATTCACACAACTCGGTTCACAACAATGGTCATCTTTTATTCAAGATATTGTGGATAAGTACAATGACACGATTCACACGTCAACAAATATGAAGCCATCAGAAACATTTACAAAATTAAAATATGAAAAAGAGATTAATGTCAGAAAACCTAAGTTCAAAGTTGGTGATATCGTAAGAATATATAGGTGGAAATCTCATTTTGAAAAAGGTTATACGAAAAGATGGACCAACGAGCTTTTTAAAATTGTTGATGTAATAGATACGGTTCCTTGGACTTATAAGATATATGATTTGGAAGGGGAAGAGATTTTAGGTTCATTTTATTCACAGGAATTACAAAAGACAAAGATAAATTGAAATTTTTTGACTCCGCCCTTTTGGCTCCACCCACACAAGCCCCCGCCCACACAAGCCCCACCCACACAAACCCCACACAAACCCCACCACACACCCCCCACAAGCTCCAATAAATTGAAATTTTTGACTCCGCCCCTTTTGACTCCGCCCACACACGCCCCTCCCACCGAAGCCCCGCCCACACAAACCCCACACAAACCCCACACAAGCTCCACACAACCTCCACACAAAAACTCCACACAAGCTCCACACACACAAACCCCACACAAGCTCCACCCATATTCATCATATTCACATAATTAGTGATTAGTTAATTAGTTCCCCACACACACAACGTGTTTATTTAATTAAAAAATTATCCACCCATCCACACAAGCTCCACTCATCCACCCATCCCCCCATCTCTCCACCCATCCATTTATCCACATAAGCCTCATCCACATTCACCCCTCCCACACAAGCTCCACCCACATAAACCCCTGCCCATATAAACCCTGCCCACATAAACCCCTCCCACATAAGCCCTGCGTACACAAGCTCCACACAAAAACTCCACACACATAAACCCCTCCCACACAAGCTCCACCCACATAAACCCCCGCCCACACAAGCCCCACCCACACAAGCCCCACCCACACACACACACCCCGCCCACACAAGCCCCTCCCACACACACAAGCCCCGCCCACACAAGCCCCACCCCCTCATCCCCCTGTGCGCCCCCACCTTTGACCCACCACCTCCCTCATCCCACCCCCCACCCTTCCCCACACACACACATGGGGAGGGGAGGGATGGGATGAGGGGGTGATGGGTCATTGGGGGAGCGCACCTACCCCCCCCTAACTCCCCCCACCCCCCCCCGCCCCTTTACATCTCTTTTATTCTTTTCTTGTAATTCAGAATCAAGTAATTGTAAACAAAACAAATATAATTTATTAATATTGAAAATATTAAATATTCATTTGCGAGAATGTACAATCTTTCCCAGCAATCTTCTTCAGATGCCTTGTGATTTCGAAACTCAGACACCATATTCTGTTTTGAAACAAAAAGTGGATAATAATTAGGTTCTATAAAGATAATTACATGGTAATATGAATAAGCCTCGTTGACCACTGAATTAACACACCAGGAGCCTGTCATCCTTTCAAGGTCAATAAAATGAATTCCAGTGTACTGACAAAACCACGTCCAAACTAATGATGCAACCAACATAAGGCGACATTCTAAAGAGAGAGTGATATTAATAATAATTCAGAAATATTTACCTCCAGAAAATCATGTGTTGTACGAGTGATATTAATAATAATTCAGAAATATTTACCTCCAGAAAATCATGTGTTGTACGAGTGATATTAATAATAATTCAGAAATATTTACCTCCAGAAAATCATGTGTTGTACAAGATTGCTTCAACAGCTGATGTTGTGCGATAGTGCTGAAAAAAAAAATAAGTCAAGGGTATAGATGAAGAGACAGACAGGGAAAGCAACACACACACACACACACGCACACACACACACATACACACACACATAGACACACACACGTGCCTCACCATTGGTTTAATTCATTCGAGATCAGAGACCAGTCATTATAAATCATTGGCCTCTTCAATAAGAGCAGAGAGAGGTAGGTAGAAAGACAGACAGAGAGAGAGGCACACACACGTGTCTCACCATTGGTTTAATTCCTTCGAGATGAGAGGACGTGATAAGACTTCATGCCACTCATTGAAAATGTCTTTCAATTCTCTTCTAAAATCATTGATCTCTTCAATAAGAGTATTAATTTCATGAACCACGTCGTGATATGTGAACTCAATTTCTTCCAATGCCCTGTCAGGGAAAAAATATATATATATATCAGAATTATCATGATTTAATTAATAATCATTTGCTTCATCGTTCAAAGAGAAAAGCATACACAAACTTACCAACTCTGTAGTGGGCTGTTGGCTTCATCGGAAGAAATATCGTCCATGCCTCAGTTGTAAAAATGAAATCCCGTCTGGCAGAAACTTTGTCTGGCGAACCGCTTATAAAGCAACGATGAGGAAATTGCTTAATCATTGGGTGTGGGCACAGGAAATGACAAGCTTCTCTTAATGATCTCATCTGGCCACCGCCCGAGTTGCAAATCGTTTTTGGACATAAACCACGCCATAAACGTTTTGATTCAAATGTTTTCAGTTCGTGTTCTGAGATAAAATATAAACACGAGACCTTGTCTCACAGAATAGTTCCTATTTTTTCACAGCATGACAGTCCAAAACCACTTCCTCATTCACACAGCACGGCCGTGTCAAAAAAACACTTCCTCATTTTCACGGCATGAACTGAAAACATTTGAAACAAAACTTTTTTCTGGCATGGTTTATGTACAAAAATGATTTGCAACTCGGGCGGTGGCCAGATGAGATCATTAAGAAAAGTTTATCATTTCGTAATGGCACAAAAGGGGTATCTTAAAAAATATAAAGATTCAAATGTTTTGTTTTTCAATATTTTAGATGGGGATTATTGTGCAAAGAAAATTAAACTATTGAAGGAATTTGAGAATGAACAAATGTTTATAGGTTCAATGAGTGAGCTAAACAATATGCATTGGTTATTTGATAAAGAGTGCCCCGAGGCTTAGACGTTTCAGATATTTCTTTAGAATCACCTTTAACAAATCTTTATCTTGTTGTATGGGCGATTTGAATAGAGAGCCCCTAGGTTAAAAGGGAAATAAAAAATGACCGTTTTTACAGCCATTTTTCCCTGTTGTGCAGGGGTTTGGCTTTTCTTGAGGCAATGTTTTATGGCCGGATGCCCTTCCTGACACCAACCCTGGTCGCCTCTTACGACACACAGGGATATGGTACACCTATTCTAACCGGGGCATACACCGGGACCAGTACACTGGCACTCATTTCGCCGACCTCGGAAGGATGGCAGGCTGAGTCAACCCCCTGGTGTTAATTCAGCAGCCAACGGGATTTGAACTCAGGACCCTGGGATCCCAAGCCGCCACCCTAACAACTAAGCCAACACCAGGCTCCAGGTTAAAAGGGGAGACAAATAAATATACCTTGGGCTAAAAAGGGGATTTATTTTTTCAGGGGAAAAAAAAGAAAAATTTCATGGCTGAAAATCCCCCATTCATTTACATGGGGAAAAGTGAGCCAGAACCAGTATTCTTTCCCTACTCTCACCTGTACAGTTGGTTCCACATGACACAACCTTACCCTGTTCTGCTCCATTGTTTACAACCACCGTCTTCTCGTTGCATATTTTACCATTCAATTTACCCCTGACAGATCCCCGATAGAGGTGTAAATCTAAGCTACCCGAACACGGTCCACACTATTCTTGTCATATTCGAGCTATAGATCTCCCCCTTCCACATAACATCATCAAGAAGCTGTTTTGGTGGTGTAAAGTTGTGTAATTGATCGTTAGAATCTTCCGCGCATTGAATAACTTGGAGATCCCAATCCCTTGCCTAAGGTTAGATTTAAAGGTGCAGAAGATCACGGTGTTTTGTAAGCTTATCAAGAACAATTGATCAAGGTCTTCTTTTTTTGTGCTGCATCATCCTTGGCTCCCTCTGCGTCTGACCAATGATAAACAAATTTAATACACACTTCAATTAAGCTCAAAGAAAAGCTGAATAACAGAGGAAAGAGTGTTGACACTCCAACGGAGGGGCAGGACAAAACAAGGTGATCAGATTGGGTAGAAGAGATCACACATAGGCATAGGATATGATGTGAGGTGCCTTTCAATAGACATTTTGAAGGAATAAAGGGAGCAGCTGCACTGGACAGACATGAGCAGGTGGTTCCGCAGATGGAGGAGGGTAGGGTTGGGGTGAGGGGGATAAAGGATCAGAGCTCCAAGCTATAAGATTTAAGCTACAGGTGAGCTGTAAGCTTGGACTTTGGTGAGTTTAGCTGTGAAACTTTCATGCATAACAAGCATTATCTTGCTTGACATCTTACCTGTAAAAGGTGTAGGGTTGTAATTCATTAACCAGAAGGCTGCGTTTCTGTGGCTCAGCATCTATTTCACGCAGGACCGTCCAGTTTCCTCCCTTATCTGTCAGGCCTGTCTGCATTCCAGAAACATAACAAAAGAGCAAGAGGAATTAAATGGATTTCAATCAATATGCGTCAAAATCGTAGTTTCTAAAAGTTAGTGTGCATTAGAAACTGTTGAACAGAAAATGAATACTCCTATCTCCTCTGAAACCATTTCCCCCAACATCCCTATGCTCGCTTTCCTCCTCTCAAAGCAAACCTTTCCTTCCTTTTCTCAAAATTCTTTTTTGGAAAAAAACCCAATGCATAAAATGCCGCTGAAGTAGAAAAAAAATTGGATCATTAAAACTCTTCAAAAACGAGAACGACAATCGGTCGAGCACATACCTCCGCCAGGCTGAACAGTTTAAGTTTTGTATCCCACTGATAGGCCGGATCTGCATCCAGATCTGAACCAAAATGTAAACGACTTGTTCTTGTCACTCACCGACCCACTCATCCACCAAGTTTTGTCATAACCCAGCCACAACTTTTTGAAATATCTTGCTATATATCGTTTTTTGGCCCGAACTCTCAATGCCGACAAATCACTTGAATATAATTGAACTAAGCATAGATTATGATCCGGATCCTCAACAAAGTCTAATCAATTCGTCCTTGTCACAGATCCAATCTGTCCACCAAGTTTTGTCCAAATCTGTCCACAACGTTTGTGAAATATCCTGCTCACAAACAGACAGACAGACAGACACACACACACATGAAAACATAACCTCTGCTCACCTTAGGTGGCAAAAGTAAAAACGTACTCAAATCAATGCCCTGATATGTAAACAGAAGGTCAGGGTTCAGATCATTTTATGTACAGTGCACCATGCCGCTGAATGCTGACATTGTATAGCATGCATCATAAACATTATCTTACTTTCATCGAATCAATTTAGAACGAGGTGTGTTCAAGCCAATCCGGAGGATTGGTGCTTGTGTACTGCACATCAAAGGACAAACAACCCAATATCTGGGAGCATCCTGCACAAATTACGGTCTCATCCTTGGACAAATCTTTGTTTATTGTTTTTACAAATCGTGTGTCCGTTTTGCCTAAAGAATGCGATTTCTCTTTTCCAGCATTGTGCACAAATTTAATCAAATGTGGTGCAGGAATGAAAGATCATGGAATAGTTGGATGCCACTCAGTTGTAACCACATGGTGGGAAGTACTTCTGGAACGTGACCTGCAATCAAAAATAAAAAGTCTCATGTGCTCACTTTCCTGCTTAAAAGAGAAGTACGCATGAACACTCATATGTCCTTCATGGACCAGCTGCTCACCAAGGGGCATCCACTGGAACAGCTCATTCTCGCAATCAGCCAAAACATTTCCAGCAATGGCGACTAACACAGCTTAGTTAGCATTCAAAAGCAGATGCTGCTTGGGTACCGTCTGCCAAACCAACTCTTTCCTTGACACTCCTCAGCTCCTCACAACCTAAAAGGCTTTTCTTTGCAGCTTGATGGAATAAGTTCCTCCACTTTTGGCTGAGGCTCAAATGACCCACTTAGCATGCCTTCTGGATGCCATTAGTTTTAAGGCTCTGAAGATTCTCAGAATTCTCAATGGGAAGCTGAGGGTTAGAACCTTCAGCTTGCTCTCTGTCTACAGATAAGTTCATAAAAATCTGTGTTATATTGCCTCAATTCTTATCTTGCATCATCTACCCTCAGCACCATCATTTCGCCCTATCCGAGCCTTCGTTTCTGGAGCCAAACGTCACATGGTTCAAAATTATCCCAAGTGTTCCCCTTGATTATGGTGAATGATCAAAAACTGTGCACATTAACTCCAGTTGGCATGCTGTTCGTTCTCTGGACTCTATCTTGAATCTATTATAGGCAATTATACCTGAGGCATAATTCGTATTTTTCTCAACCATTGACCAATGATGCAGATTGATTTATTTTTCTTTGGAAAACTGTCTGCTCTATATATTACAATTCTCAGTGCATCATTTCAACTTTCTTACCAATGGTTTAGCCACCCTGGAAATGAGGCAATGAGCAGATTTATGCAGATCGAGCAGATCATCACTATGATTTATGAAAGGAGCATCAGAAAGACAATTTTAAACGATAATGGCACTTTGTGGAGCACATACCTCCACCAGGGTGAACAATTTACATGTTGCATCCCACTGATAGGCCAGATCTGGATCCGGACTTGAACCAAAATCGAATCAGCTTGTTTTTGTCGCCTAACCAACTCATTCACCAAGTTTTTGTCATAACTAGTCCATAACTTTTTGAAATATCGTACTATATGTCATTTTTGGTTGATGTTGATGAATCACATTCAAAATTCTCGTGTCCGGATTTGGAAACAGATCGTCACCAAAATCTAATTAATTTGTCCTTGTCACACATCCAACCTGTCAACCAAATTTTGTCCCAATCCGTCCACAACTTTTTGAGATATCCTGCACACAAACAAACAAATGAAATTGCTCGTTGAGCAAGGAGTTGCCGGAATAACTTTGTCATATCTCCACGATCTCTGAAAAAACAAAAACCTGGAAATCAATTTGTTTCTTATAAGTCGATAGTGCTACTGTTTAATGAGTTATAGCACTTAGTTTGGTCATGATCATAACTTGGAAGTCAATCGGACTTGAAATGGCGTTTTTATTGCAATTTGAAAGTTTTGACCTGACCCCCCCCCCCACCCTGACATTCAACCCCCGACCGCTAAGAAGGGTGTTGGTGTGACACCCCGATGAGACATATAGTTGGATGCAGTATTGGAAGATGCACATTTTGGATTTGGTTTGAAGTCGATATGATGACCATTTTAGCGGACGTTATTGCGAAAATAAGAATCTCAGTTTTTCGGTGACCTTGACCTTGACCTTTGACCTAGATTCACCAAAAACGACAAGTGTCGAAGTTGGACCATGGCCGACGTGTGTAACCAGTTTGGTCATGATCGCTGAAATGGTGTGGCTGCTACAGGGTAAACAAACACACAAACAAACAGACAGACAGACAGACACACAGAATGACACACACAACCGACCGACATAATTGCCGAAATCCAAAGGATTCCGGCAATGAACAAACAGATAGACAAACAGACAGAAAAGAGTGAAAGCATAACCTCCTTCACCTTCAATGGTGGAGGTAAAACTAGGACAACTGGACTTGTAGGTTAACTGGGCCCTGGCCTAATGATGTAACCAAAATTTGGTAATCTTCTGAATGGTGGGTCTTGAGAAGAAGATTTTGGAAGGAATTTGTGGGACCGCCATTTTGACACACTTCCGGTCATGTAATCAGCATGGCCTCCGCAATTTAACATCAGGACCCTGCCCTAATGTTGCATCCCACATTTTGTCAGATTCTGACTGGTGACTTTTTGTCAGGTAAGGTCAAATTATATCTATGATTTGCGAGAAGTACCTTGGAAACCTGAACGAATCTGTTTCATGGTCGGGTTGTCGGTGACTAAACCATCTCCCCCACCAAGTTTCTTGGTGAGGAGGGTGCATGATATGGATACCCAGCAGGATTAAAAACAAAACCTGTCAAACGGCGGAGGAGCTCCTTGTGAGCCAACGGTCATCCACATCTAGTGCCCAACTGTGTCTGTGGACATCCTCCTGCAGTTGGGTAACTTTTTAGAAGGAGGTTTGTGGCAGGATTTGCACTCCTACCACCATAAAACCCTTCATTCCACAAAACATAAGAAAAGCACCAAAAAATCTGAAAATCCACTTTGTGGGAGGTACCTCCTGTGCAGCTGCCCTTTGCAGGACAGCTCACCGGATGACAGGATTGGGGCAAAAGCTTTGGGACGAGGATGTTGAGGCGAGGATTTGGTTTGATGTTGCGGCGAGGATGTTGAGGTCACAGAGAGATTCCCTTACCATGGCAGTGATATTCATGTCTCTGCTGGCTGTGAGCCAGAGGTCAACAGACATCTAGGTCATGCCTGGGGAGTCATGGATTCACTGGATAATGGGGTGTGGCGCTGCTGGTACTTGTGCGGGAGGATGAAAGTCTGAGTCTTAAGGTCCTCGGTGCTTCCAGTCTTGCTCTATGGATGTGAGACTTGGACTCTGACCAGGGATCTGAGATAGAGAGTTAATTCTTCAGGTACCAGGTCTCTTTGGAGAATCCTTGACTGTCGATGGTCAGATTTTGTGTTCAACGAGCGGTTGCTGAGAGAGACTCAGATGAGATTTATTACCTGCATAGTCCGTGAGCTTCAGTTGCGGCTGTATGGACCTGTGGCTCATTCTCCTGATGCTGATCCTGCCCACCAGATTCTCTCAGCGAGGGAGCCTTGTGAGTGGAAGCGGCCAATGGGCCGACCATGTGCCTCGTCATTGCAGCAGGTTGATCAGCATCTCCAGGAAATGGGGTTGGGCCAGGCATCTGCCTGGGGGATGGCGAGACAGAGGCCCCTTACCTGGAGGACCGGCGGAAAGTGGACGCAGTGACGTGCTGCTCTGGTGCATGCTCCCATTCCCGACCCTGACACAACTGGTGGGTCTGGAGAAGAAGATTTTTGAGAGAATTTATGGGATTTTGAGAAAAATT